>NW_008823871.1:1196460-1197486 GCF_000699105.1 Pygoscelis adeliae | reverse complement strand
CACAGCAGGTCTTTCTGAAGACAAATAGTGTTACCTGAATCCAGATCTCTGCCAGCTTGGCCCAATTAGTTCAACAAAATACTGCTCTGAACACAGGAACTGCCCAAGGGCAGATTAGACAATTGCCAACACACAAGCATCCCATATGGCCTATCATTCTTGCTACTAACAGAAGCAATTTAACATCAGACCTATGAGGTCAACAAGTTCACCAGCTCAAGAAGAGTGAAGGGCATGTCCATGTACTTCTTGTCCTACCAAGGAATCAGTCAAACAATAAACCTGTTCATTAAAAGCAGGATGCAATTCTTGCCGTATGAGCAGAACTGAACGCTATTCTGTCTGTTCCAGGAACGTGAAAAATGGTTGTTGTCATTCTTGTTGCTTTGTTGTGAACCAAAACTAAACGTTTCTTCTCTGAAATCAAAAGTAAGAACGTGAGTGTGAACAATTCAGTGGAAAGGAACAGACAAAATATGTATTTTCAAAAATGCCAAACTGACTTAGGAATTGGGAATCAGGTCATACAGGACCTGCATTCCTTGAAAAGTGCAGAATATGTGCATACCATCTGTGGACTCCTTCAATTTACTTCTACCTTCTCCTTCCTTCTCATCCAGTTGAGGATACTTCTAACAGAAAGAGCTGATTTTGCCACCGAGCACAAATGCATCTCAACAAAAAGCGCTCGCCAGCTCTTCTTTCTCTCTTAACCCCAAACCCCGAGATGGTCTCCAATTATCATACAAGTCTGCAGAGCGAGAACGCAATGTGAAAAGAAACACGATCCCGTGAGAAGACACGATATACCTCTCAGGATACCTCAGTTTAATTTTTGGATCTGCCACAGAAATCGGTCGTGTCACAATTCGTACCTGCCCCCATTCCCCCAAAAGCAAGTCTGATCACTTTTAGGAAAGGTTGTCTCTTTGCGAGTGTGAACACTGG
Organism: Pygoscelis adeliae; assembly: GCF_000699105.1. Classification (NCBI taxonomy): domain Eukaryota; kingdom Metazoa; phylum Chordata; class Aves; order Sphenisciformes; family Spheniscidae; genus Pygoscelis; species Pygoscelis adeliae. The sequence continues at coordinate 1,196,538 of NW_008823871.1, read as the reverse complement.
AAGGGTTCCAGTTTTCAGCTGAGGTTTCAAGATACTCCCACCCTATAACCCTCTGGCATCTATTCCACTCGAAGAGAG
>NW_008823871.1:1193938-1196437 GCF_000699105.1 Pygoscelis adeliae | reverse complement strand
GCAGGAAATTTAATCCAAAACAAACATTTACAGTAGTACCCAAAATGCTTGGAACCAGAGTTTAAAAGGACTTGCTAGTGATTTCCTGCCAGTCAAAACCAGCTTTGAAACAACTACCCTTGCCATTTGGATCACTGCATCGGAAGAAGAACAAAACCTGAAATATCTAGTGAGTATAAACCAAATCTGGATTACTGTTGCTCGCCAGCAAAACGTTTGCATTATGGATTCGATAGTCTTCCTTTGGGAGGATTTTGATGTTTTACAGTTTGGTTTTTTTAAAAGATAATATCCGAACTGTTGGCAGTGCAGAATTAGACAAGCGCACAAACAAAAAGTGAGGAAAACTGGCCAAGCTGATGAGCTGCAAGAACGTTACTGTGAGAAAAATACTTTTTTCTTAGGAAAGCTTTAACATTTTTTTTCTTCCAGATCATCCTGTTTGCTCACCTGCTCCTCAAACAGCTCAACGCTGTCCCGCATGGCTGCAAGGCGTCCCTTCATTCCTGCATTGCCCGTCGATTCCCATTCCCTGATCACCCTGTGCAAAAGCAACCCTGGATTTTCCATGTAGCACAGAGAGAGGAAACGGAGAGGAGGCAAGGGTGAATTAGGAGGCATTTCAGCTAAGACTCTCCACACTGACAACCCCCCCCGAGCGTGTGCTGCATTCAGAGCGGTGTCAGCAAGGGTGGAACTGGCCCCTGCTTTCTGAAGCAGAAGCAACTGGATTTGGCTGTGAGAATCCGCTGTTCCGTTAGCAATCCTACCAAGCACAACTTTCTCCTCCCACCCCACGCACACGGCCCGGCCATGCTGCTTCCTCCAGCGCGGCAGATGCATGGGCAAAAGAGAAGAGGGGAGAAAGAAAATCCTCTAGAAATGTTCCACTCTTGGGAAGCTCTCCTAGCTCCGAGCCTTGTTTCTTTCCTAAATGGCGATGAGCGCACAGACTCCCCAGGCTGCAATTTCTTCGGTTACTTTTCACATGGATTTTTCTTGTGTTTTCCCAAGAAAGTGCTGCGGCAAATTTCAGGTCAGGTGCCGATCCAAGTACTCATAATCAGAAAGGTCTAGCATCCCCTTCAACTTCAGCAGATTTTTTTTTTAATGTATTTGTATTTTTGATCTTTTTGTAAACATTGTTCTAATTTTTTTTGTTCCAGATACTTGCCAGGTGCTAAAGACAACATAAATCTAGGGACCCCCTATCTTTCAGGAGCTAGTGAGATACCAAACGTCAGTTGACACCTGCTAATACCCAGCTGCCGACACCAAGAACTACTCATTGAATATCTTTATTTTCTTCCTTCTCTCCCCCCTTAGTAACTAATCTGTAATAGTAAAAATAAAAGTAAAATAGTAAAAAAAAAAAAAAAAAAGTGTTGCAGACACTGGGGTCCCTCTAATGGAGAAGCCAGAGCAACTGAAATGAGAGCTTTGCCCTCCAACATCAAGATTGTGACACAGACCTCTCGGAAAAGCACCGAAAGATACAAAGCGCAAGCTGAGAATTCGACATTATCGACTCCCCAGCTCAGGTCAGGGGATCCCACTCGAGGGACCCCAGTGTCTGCAGCACTCCTCAGATGCTCCTGATCTCCTCCAGCAGGACTGTCTGTCTGTCCAAGTTGTTTGGGGGGTTCGCGGTGACCAGGTTTTTCAACTTCGATGCCCCAGAGACAGATGAAGTGACTTTCCCAAAGTCACCCTGGGAGGGTTGGGACAGCGATGAGAAGTTTGATTCTTCTGATTGTATCAGCAGTGTGTAAGTATTTACACCTGCAGCGTGTCCCCAGGTTTTTGCGCCCCCAGGGTTTCGTGCCTCTAAGTTAATGACCCCAAGCATTACCCAGCACTTTGTTCTGTGCCCGCTAGGGTTTTCGGTCCCTGATTTTTATGGTTTGGGACCCTTTCATTGCTGTCAGCCCGTTGCTGTCTCACGCCGACTCATCCCTGCATGGGACAGGTCAGGGACTTCATTCAGCGTGTGAAGCCCTGCCGTGCCGGCTGTCCCTGACCCCTGCGGACACCCCTCACCCCAGCCCAGAGGCGGGGAATCTCTTTTTCCAGCGCCGGTGCTCAGAGGGCTGCTTCTCCAGCAGAGCCCTTCCCCGACCACACACCCAGGGCATTGCCTGTGTCCCTGACCCAGCTCCCGTCCCCGCCTCACCCCCGGGCACCCCGGGACCCCCTTGCGGTGCCCAGCAGCGATGAGCAGGAGCTTCATGAGCAGCGCTGGCTCTGCTGAGGTCCCGCAGCCAGTTGGGGTGTGCAGGGAGGCAGCCCCCTTGCTTGCCTAAGGCCCTGGGTGCGTGCGAGGTGCTTGTGAGAGGCGGCTGGGAGGGCACTGGCTGCTCACGTGAGGGCTGGACAAGGCTCTAGGAGCCCCCAGGTTGCTCATGAGAGGGGCTGGATGCTCCCTGGGTGCTTGTGCAAGGCACTAGGTGCACACAGGGTGCTTGTGCAAGGGTTTGGCACGGGGGGGAGAGGAAGGCT
>NW_008823871.1:1191805-1193561 GCF_000699105.1 Pygoscelis adeliae | reverse complement strand
GACGACATGGGGTGACCCTGTGTGGGTGTGGGGACACGGGACATCCTTGTGTGTTGCCATATGGGGGAGGATACATGGAGCATCCCCATGTATGTGTGGGGACTCACAGGGTACAGGTCTGTCCCCAGATACATAACAGAACCTAAGACATGCACCCCTCCCAGAGATGTCCCCACTCGGCTGTGCCCCATGGTGACACAGATGTCCCATGTCCCTGTGTCCCCCCCGCTACGCGACGCCATGTCCTGTACATCAACCCACGCCCCCGTGTGTCCCCATGTCCTACCCGCGCTCGCAGATGAGCTCGACGACGCTGTGCTCCATGGGGACGGGGTCGAGGCAGCGGTGGGCGGCGCTGGCAGCCACCTCGTCCAGCAGCCCCTGCACCACCCGCTCGTCAGCGGCGAAGCGCCAGAGGTAGAGCTGCAGGTAATGGCCGTCCACCTGCACCTGCTGCAGCCCGAAGCGCCCCAATGTCCGCAGCCGCACACACTCCAGCAGCGTCTTTAGGCTGATCTTGATGATCCCAGTCAGCACCGACACCTGGGACGCGGGGACAGCGGGGACACGTGGCACAGGGGAACAGGGATGCCCCCAGGGCAGGAAGGCCCCGAGTTACATCTGCACGGGGATGCGGGGACATTGGGGACGCCCCTCTGCAGGCCATCAGTTCCTAGGATAATCATCCTGGTCAGCAGTCCCCAAGGATCCCCTGCGTCCTGACACACGGGATGTGGGGACACTAGGGACATGCGGCCCAGGGCAATGGGGAATCCTTCGGCCTGGATTCTTCACGTGCGGGGAGGCCCCAAGTCCCATGAGCATGGGCACATGGGCGACACAAGGGACACCCTTGTCCTGGCTGCCACTCCCAAGCCTGGACACGTGGGACAGTGGGACATAGGGGACACGTGGCACGGGGGGATGGGGACACCCTTGGCCTGCCTGTTGGGAACACAGGGAGGCCCTGAGTCAAGTCAGCACAGGGACACGAGGACACCCTCGCCCTGGTCATCAGCCGCAGGGACCTCCTGAGTCCTGACACGTAGGACAGGGGAGCATCAGGGGACAGTGGCAACACCCCTGTCCTGGTCATCAGCTCCTGGGGACCCCCTGGGCCCCAGCACCTGGGTCATGGGGACACCAGGGACATGTGACAGCCGGGAAGGTGGGCAGTTTAGGGACCCTGGGGGCCCTTGGGGACATGGGAATGTCCCCGTGGCCTCACCTTGTTGAACTCGACAGGGCTGAAGATGTCAATGCGTTCAGAGAAGAGCTTCTGGATGTTGCTGAGCAGGTGAGTGTCCATGGGGGCGCTGGGGATGGTGACACCAGGAGAGTCAGGGACACGGGGACAGTCAAGTATTTGAGAAAGCCAGGGGACGTGGGGGCAGGGACACAGGGGCTGTCAGGCGACACAGGGATGGGGACACAGAGGTGGCCAGAGGATGCAGGGACGGTCAAGAGATATTGGGGCCGTTTGGGGACACAAAGACAGGGGAACATGAGGATGGGCGGTGGATGTGGGGACAGTCAGGGAACGGGGGGATGGTCAAGGACACGGAGAGATGAGGCAATCGTGGGACGCAAGGCACATGGGGATCATCAGGGGATACTGGGACAGTCGGGGGAACACGGGGATGGTTGGGACATACGGGGATACTGGGAATATTGGGACAGTCTGGGGACATGAAGAGGGTCACGGGGAAGATGTAGCGGTTACCGCAGGGGGGGCGCCGGGCGCACAGGGGGGACA
>NW_008823871.1:1190263-1191561 GCF_000699105.1 Pygoscelis adeliae | reverse complement strand
GGCCCCCGCCGCACCCCCTCTTCGAAGAGCTGCCCCACCTGCAGCACCACACCCTCTCAGTGCTGGTATCCCAGAATCCACCCAAAATACCCTCTGGGACCCCCCGCCAAACCACCCAGGATCCCTCAAATCCTCTGTGACCCTCCCAAAACCTTCTGGGACCCCCAAAGATCCTCAAGGACCATATGGGGACCTCAGGCATCCCCTCTCGACCCTTCAGCCCCCCCGGATGCTCTGGACTCCCAACTCTCCCTGGAACCCTCTGGGACATCTGGGAACTGCCAGGGGACTTCAGCAACTCCTGCAGAGCCCCTCTGGGGACTTCCTAAAGTCCTCAAGGACCTTATGGCGACCTCAGGGCCTCTCCAGGGACCCTCTGGGATGTCTGGGACCCCCCAGGGGACTTCAGGCCCCTCCCCAGCCCCTCTGGGCTCCTGGTGTTGCCCCAACCTGGACATCGATGGCGGTGATGTCCTCGACCACGCGCTTCATTACAGCACGAACGTTGCGGGGCTCGACGGTGCCCAACCAGTCTCGCGTCTCCACACTCTTCCTAAGCATCTGTGCCACCGCGGCGCCCTGGACCTGCACGTAGTGGTCGAGCAGCCGCTGTGCCGCCCCCCGTGCCTCTGCGCACAGTGCCGGTCCCGGTGTCACCGCCGGGCCCGTGTCCTGGGGGTGCAAGGGACATGCGAGACATGCGGAGACACGTAGGAACACCCCACACACCTCCACGCACAGCGCTGTCCCCACCGTCACCACTGGCATTGCAGCCTGGGGATAAGGGACATGGGGACATGTGGGGATGCCCCCCCGTACCTCCACCATCTGATGTCCTGGGGGGACAGGGACATCAGGGGACACATGGGATGCTCTCCGGGCCACCCCACCTGCAGCAGCATCGCTGCCATCCTCATATCCTTGGGGCATCTGGGGGGACTTGGGGACATGCAGAAGCCCCTTGGGGACATGTTGAGGTGCCCTTGGGGACATTTGGGAAACACTGGCACAGGTGAAGACCCTTCTGCCTCCATGTGCACTGATCATATCCTGGATGGACATGGGGCGACAGCAGGGCGCAGGGAGGGACCTGGGGACATTTTAGGGTCCCTCAGGGACATTTGAGGGCACACAAAGACAGAAGGAAGATCCCCATACCTCCACGCGCACCACGGGGCTCAGTTTTGGGGGCTCACCTGGGGGGGAAACTGCTCGTCGGTGAGAGTGAGGATGTAACTGACGGTGGTGGCCTCATAGTCAAGACAGAGGCGGGCAAGGAGCAGCAGCAGGGCCGGGGG
>NW_008823871.1:1189761-1190213 GCF_000699105.1 Pygoscelis adeliae | reverse complement strand
CGGCAGAGCCAGCGCACGAAGGCCACTACCAGCCCTTCGCGCACCGCCTCCGCACAGAACTCCCCCTGCAACCAAAAACAGGGGGTTACACCCCAAAAATACCACCCTGGGGCCCCAAAAACCCACAAACTACCCCATACAAGCTCCAAATCACCCCGGTGATCCCCAAACTGCCCTGTGCAACCTCCAAATTGCCCATGACCGCCACAGCCTGCCTTGTGCAAGCCCTGACCTGCCCTGTGCAACACCCAAACTTCCCTGTGCCAGCCCCAGATTGCCCCAGTGACCCCCCAAACTGCCCCATGCCACCCCGCGCCACCCCACAGCCCACCTTGAAGTAGGGCAGGCTGGCGAAGGCGACATCCTTGGCGGTGAAGAGCTGCACATAGGCCAGGACGGCCTTGAGCTGGCCAAGGACGGAGGAGGCGAGGGTGGCCAGGAGATAGGGCAGG
>NW_008823871.1:1188290-1189192 GCF_000699105.1 Pygoscelis adeliae | reverse complement strand
TGTCGGAGGCGGGGGGCGGCGTGGTGGCGGTGCTGGAGGGGTCGGCCGGGGGCAGCTCGGCCTCCAGCGCTGCCAGCTCAGCCTCAAGGCGGGCGCCAGCGTGGCTCAGGAACTCCTCGCATAGCTCCTCGGGTGGCTCTTCCAGCTGCAACAGCATCTCCACGCACTCGGTGAGCTCCTTGGGGTCCAAGGTCTCATCCCTGGGGGGTGGGGGAAATGAGGGGGTTACTCGGGGATGGTGGGAGGTTCCGGGGTTAACAGTGGCACAGCAAGAAAACAGGGAATAAGCAATAAAAGTCATCAGTAGGCTTCAGAGTAAACAGTAATTATTAAAAAAACAAAGGACAAAAAAAAATACTTAATAGCACCAGCATGTTCCAAAGTAAACAGTGGTTATAGTAATAAAGAACTCACTAAAAATCATCAGTAGGTTCCAGAGTTTACAATAATAATGAAAAATCACTAAAACTCCTCAGTAGGTTCCAAAGTTATCCTTTTACCATAAACACATGAGAAAAAAACCCTATGACGTAGCCTTTCAAAAGCTCTCAGTAGTGGTCAGAATTATCGCCCTTACTCTACGAATGTTCTGCACAAGGGATGGTTCCTGGGGTTGCCATCAATATGCTCCAGGGTAAATGTCCCCCTCCCTAGGATGTTTCTTGGGGGCTGCTATCATTAGGCTCCGGATTTAACACCCCTGACCCCTTGAAAAGCTGTCTCCTGCAGCTGTTATCAGCAGGTTTCAGCGTTAACGTACCACAACAACCATCCCCCCCCCCCCCCCAAGAAGGCTGTTTACTGGAATAGCTATCATTAGTCTCCAGAGTGAACCCCCCCCCGCTGTTTCCCAGAGCTGCCGTCAGCAGGCTCCAGAGTGAACGCCCCGGAGGCGTGCCACG
>NW_008823871.1:1177911-1185516 GCF_000699105.1 Pygoscelis adeliae | reverse complement strand
CACCTGTGCCCCCCTCAGTTGCGGGCACGGCACGGGACGGCCGCTGGGACGTCGGGGATGGGGAGACTGGGGAGACTGGGGAGAGGGGTGTCGGAGACATCAGGGAGGTCGGGGATGCAGACATCGGGGATGGGGACATCAGCTCCAGCTGAGCTTGCCCTGCCAGATGGAGCGGGCACGTCACTCCCGTTTGCGTCAAACGCAAGATCTTCCTTTCAGAGGCCTTCTAAAAACACCCGAGGGATGTATTTTACCCGCCCCTAAACTCCTTTTCTCTTGCCTTTACGTTCCTCCCCAAAAAGGGGAGAAGTGCCAATCAGCAACAGCAGCAATCAGACCGTCGGAAATGTCCTGGTAACACAGGCGGCTTCCAACAAGCGTGCCGCTGGGGCAGGGGGAGTTAGCTAACAGCGCCCAGGCACGCCTGCCGCAGCGCGCGACAATCGGCAACGCGCGGACATCAACTTGTTACGCCAGACGGCCTTCACTGAGGACGAGTGCCTGGAGAACAAGGCACCATGGTCGCGTTTTGTGGGGGTTTTTTTCCTCACTCTTCCCCTTCCAGGTGAGGCTGATCAAGCCCCAGGCACCTGCAGCTTCCCTGAGACCTGCAATCCCATCTTCAAACGCTTAACCGCGTTCTAATTCCAGTAAACAACTACGAGCATATGGATTTGGAAAGTGATTACTTTTGGTATTTCATCTTGTCCCATTACTACCAAAGAACTTTTCTGACGTTTTCTGCAGTGATCCCAGCTGCATGTCACACACTTCAGTTCGTGTGTTAGTTATGGCATTAGCGTTCAAGAAAAATACAAGTTATTCTGTATATAACGAGTCACCGTAAGGGTTTGGAGATGCACCTTTAGATGGCGCTGCAAAACCACACTTAAAATAACCGTGCGCAGCCGAGTTCTAATTCTTGGTTTGTTACAACTTCAATAAAAACACCCCCAAATATTTTGTACGTTCACCTTGAGCTGGGGGTGTGTGTGAGAGGAAGATCTGCTCTCTCTAATTTTTATGCCTCAGAAAAAACGTTGTAATATTAGGACTGCGGGCCAGCACTGAAACCAAAATAAACAAATTACTCACATAACTAAATGTTTAGAAAATGTTGAAGGGCCGGGTGGCAGGATGTCTTCAGGAGAGTCCGTCCCAGTGCTAACGCTGTTACGTGTTTGATCCTGCACCCGATCGCTGTGCTGCTTTCAACTACCGTGTTGCTATTGTGGTTACCCCGTATTCTGAATTCTTCCTTCTCTCAGATTTGGCACTTCCTCAGCACGTTCGCTGCTGAGCAAGATTCTTTTGCAACGCGCCTGCAGGTTACACATCCTAACTCGATTTTTCCAAGAACTTCCTCATGTTGCAGCTCTAAGTTTCGGAGGGTTGAGCATGGTTACACGGTGCTATAACCGGTTCCCGAAACAAGACTCCGTACAGAGATAAACCCTCCCAATGGAATACATTGCCTGGCAATGCTTACGCGGCTTCCTTTGCGCGTTGAAGCCTTTGCTCCAGCCACGTGCTGACGCCTAATGGTGGCAAACGCCGCACCAACAGGACACGGGCGCCCGCCGGGAGAAGCAGGCGGCGAGAGCCTGGAGAAACGCCCGGAGGAGGAGCAGGGGGAGAGTGCACAGTGCCCACAGGGTCCTACAAATGCTGCCTCCGAGCGCATGGCTGCGCTGGGGTGGGAATCAGAGGGGGGCGTAACTCACCTGAGGTTCAAGAACCTTTAACTTCAATTTTTCAGTTTAAAACTCCTGAGGTTAATATATATTTTTTTAAATCCTTTTTTTGAGTTCTAGAGGAATTCCAAGGATCAGAGACAAAGCATTAAAAACAGGAAAAGGTTGCCTTTACAAAGAAAGGCCAAAGGCAAGTCAAACCTGGACTAACAGTTGGACTATTTAGTACCTAGACTGACCCAGAAAGATAGTAAAAAGAGTTCCCTCCTGCAGCTCAAATTCTTAACTATCATTTGTTCAGAAAGAATACCGGGGACACAAGTCATCTTCTGAAGTGGCGCAGGCGGATGTCGCGGAGCGATGAACGACCTGCTCCTTCCGAGCTAGCGCAGCTCTGCTCACATCTCCGTACTTCAGTTCATTGAAGATGTGCTGTTTCTCAGGATAACGTTGAAGTTGGGCTTTGAGGCAGCAGGTTCTCTACAGTTCAAGTAGAACAACTGAGTGATTTGATCTTGGTGCTTAGCCTTGCTAACACGTAAGCACAAGGAAAAAAAGACTTGAGCAAAAAATTCTAAAAACAGAGCTTTATTTACGACAGTAAAAGCAAACCAAACCCACCACCGTTATGAAGGCCAGGCTGTTCCAGTGGCCTTTTATCAGAAGTCATCTGCCTCAGAAAATCAAAACAAAGTCCATCAATTCACCCATCATTCTTCCAAACGGAAGGAGTTCGGAGCTGCCACATCTTGCCAGAGAAGCAGGAAGAAGAACCAGAGAAAGTTATTGCTGCCTCCTTTCTACTTGCCTTCCCTGCACATTTTTTCCCAAATGTGGAAAAAGACGACACCTAATCCAGTTAGGGTAGTATTTTGCTAGCAGTTTGGTACAGCTGGAACGAAGGACAACACAGTCCATTTACAGCTCTGGACCCGAGTTAGTCCAAGGACAACAGAATTCCTAATGGGTACAAGGGGAGGGCCAAAGCAAACATCCAGCCATTGATGAATATAGGCTTGCTGGAGAGGAGAAAGACTGCAACAGCAGAGGAGGAACGCTTTAGTCCTGCAGAGGTGGTTGTTACAGGAAGATAAGAGAAGCAAATAAGCAAAGACTTTCAAAAAGGAAAACCGGAACGCGTGAGCAGTTGGTACAGAAAATAGACAAGATGAAACACTGGCTTTGCTCAGCTGCTTTGGAAAGTGAAAGGTTTATACAACAGGCAGCGGAGGTCAATTCATTTGCTATCAGTTTTGAAAATTATTTTTCCTTTCTCCCAACAGGCACAGTATTTTTAAAGTTACATATCTCTTACTTCAGTCATAGGCAGACTTAAATAATTCAGCTACGGAAGAACACAGCTGGGGTCGTGACACTAGTGAGCAGCCCAAGGATCAGCCCAACAAAAGGCAAGGAGGATGAAGGGAAGATGGAGTTCCCAGCTACTGCGCTCCCAGAGCTGCGTGCACCACCTTGGGCGAGGAAATCCGGCACGCATTGCATGTTCATCAGGAACGACTGCTTTGTTAACAAAACTGGTAGGGATGTGCCTTGCCACACATCTCACACGAGCACTGCAGGCAGGGATCCCCAAAGCACTATGAAAGGCAAAGCAAGGGTTTCCTAGGTTACCTTCTACATGAATAAATAAGCAAACAAGGCAACCCTCCCATCAAATCCTTCCTTGACCTCCACCACCACCCCAACAGCACTGTTTAGGAGTTTCACTTGACCTCAACCTCTGCTTTTATTTGCACATCATCTTCCCAAAGTGCTGTAATACCAGGGTACCATAATAACTGAAATTAACTGGACCTCTTGCTGTCAGATTTTCTTTACACCGATTTAATAGTCTAAGGGAGTGCGTTTGCAAGTGTGTGGAAAGGTACTGGAAGATACTATACGTGTGTAAATCAAGGTGGCTTATGGACTTTGGCCCTCCTTTCTTGCAGGGTTCATCCCCAGCTTTACCCAGAAGGATGATAAAGAAGACCGAGCTAGCATTTAAATAAAGTCTTGCTCCTCTGCAACTCTTCACTGCAACAATTACAGAGTATCAGGGTCCAGATCTGCTGTTAATTTCATTACAAAGCAGTAAAGATTTCATTTCTACCCAGGGACACCACGGTTATTAACAGGTCTCCAAGTCAAGGGGAAACAGACCAGGTATCAGCTGAGTGGCCACACCGGAATGTAAGTCACACATTCATACTTCTGAATCTCATAATCAGCATCCTAAATACTATAGCTTCCAAAGCTCGGCTGGTTTATTAAACTTTTGAGTATCGACAAGTCTCCAGATTTGCCTCACAAGCCTAGTACCGAATATCAGTAAGGGAGGTAACACAAAAGTGGCCCTTAAAAATAGGCTGCAAGACATGGACAACAAGGCTAGAGATAAAGGCGTAAGCATTCAACAACATCAAAATCCATTTAGAATCAAATACTCATTTTATAAAGAGATGTCTGAGACCAGCCAGAACAATGACAAGAAGCTGGTGGAAAGAAAAGTTATTTGGAAGGTCTGTCTGGAACACCTCAAAGACTCCACCACAGGGCAGACTGAGAAAGGCGTTGAACAAGTCTGTCAATCGTCATGTTTTTTGTTCTGTAAAACTTGCAGAACAACAAGCTCAAGTCCCTGCTTTGGACACAAGATAGTAGAGGATGAAGAAAACAACAATCAGTCCCGCTGAAACATAACAGAGCAACTTGCGATTATCCCTCCCGGACCGCGTCATGGTGGAGAAACGCTTCACACTGCCGGTTAGCAGGCCAGTCACGCTCATAAAATCTGAATCCTGAATGAGAAAGAAAATTAAGATGGAGGCATTATAAACAGATGAAGATATCCCTGAAGAATCTCCCACTTCCTGGCTAGAAAACATTTGCACAGGGAGCTGCGCAGTCGCGGCCCGTCTCTCCGCACCCATCGCATCTCCCTCAGAAGGTCCTTCCCCTCCCGTGCTCAGGCTCCAGGAGCAGCACCATTCCCACCGCGCACAAAATGGGGAAACGAAAAAGACAGGGGAAGGTCTGTTCCAAGTGTAAAACAAACTGCCTCCCCTTTTTTAAAACGGGGTCAAACGACCTGCTGCTAGACTGTTCAATTAAGCTTCAGTGCAGCTTGTTCTGCCTGGAACAGCTTGTCAACAGCAACTCTACAAGTGAACGCTTCATCCAAAGGAAATGTCCCTACATGAAGCTAGTGCTACTAAGGTACACCGGGGCAGGCTCACAAGCACAGAAAAAGGTGCAATTTCTTGCCATTCGTTCCATTTTTTTCTTCAGCATGGGACTGCATGCACGTGCAACTCCGCCAGAGGGTGGCAAACGATTCTCAGATTAATGCAGTTCAGGCATTTTTGTTTTGACTTCTGGTCTGTTATCCTTATCCACAAACTACTCTGAGCTTCTGCTCATGTTGCTCCTGAAATGCTTCAAAACCTTCTCTGTAGCAGAAGCACAATTTCATGCTGATTGAGGGCTTCTCCTTTAAGGTCTTCTGCCATTACACCTTTTATTCTGATTCTCCATTCTCCTAATTTTCGGGCTGAGCAAATATCCATTTCAGACACTCCAATACTGTCAGCATACACCGTTATTAAGCTTCCAAGCTGAGCTTACACCTTTGACTCAACTGGTTTCAACACTGCAATTATCTTTTCTCTCGCTTCCACGCACCAGCTCTCCAACATCCAGCACATGCAGAAAAGGCTCTCCAAGCACCGGTGTTATGGTGCTAATCTCCTTCTCAAATCTCTGGGCTGGATTCCCTTCCTCTCACAATTCAGTTAACGAATTACCTTTCTCCTAAAAAGCCCCAGCAGGTAACCTCTCTGCCTCAGGAATGTGCTATTCTGGCCCTTCCCCAGTACACTGTGATTTTCCATCAGCAACCAAAGCTTAAGAGGCAGATTACTGTGGAAAGCGATTTTTGGTTTTATCGGGTGTTGTGTGTCAGAAAGATGACGGAACAGAGCACCGAACAACCTGAGGGGACCCAGCGCATCAGCTTTGCTCCTTCCAAAGACGTCAGTGAACTACAAAGTCCTGACAGGTAGTCTGTGTTTCAGGTGTTACAGTAAGTAACCCTGACAGATTTGTACAGCAATAGCAAAAATCACAGGAGCAGCTGAGGAACAGGCCCATCTCCCAGCATTAGCCACAGGAGGCAGCTCTTTAATCCCAGTAAGGAGATAATCTCCACTGTATTTCTGAAGTGTGCTGTCCTACGTCAGTCTTTCCAGATGCTAGATACCAACTGTGTTGCCCATTTGGACAAAGTGATACTAGCAGTTGCTAAGTATCTGATGTTGATATATCAAGAAGTCCACTGAAAACGGGTTTAGTTACATTCCCTGGTTTGCCAAACCGACCACTGGGATCTAACTTTGTCTGCTAACTCTGAACTGCTATTAAACTTTCACAGTTAAGGTAACTGCTGAGAGCCAGCACAAAAAAGTCATGCTTTTGACATTTCATTGGTTCCTTACCATGCCATCCAGGTAACGGTTTTGTTCGTCAGCATCTTTGTCAATATCCAGGGCCAGCTACACAGGACAAGGGAGGAAACAGTTATTAATGAACTTTTAATGTAGAGAGAACCTCTAACACATCTAGTGCTGGTAAGATTTGAAATGCACATTAGAAAAGCAAGCCACTGCTTCCCCGTCTCCTACACAGACAGACAGAGGCTTGTTCGGTAGAGGAACTGAACAAGATTCTCATTTTGGTTTCAGGTTGTTGAACTTTTTCAGCTCTGAAGCACTGACAGTAAAGCTTGACTGTGTGAAACTGTCATATATAGGATAGAAGCATTTAAACGCTGGGACACGCAAGCAGGAATTCAGAGTCTTCCCTTCTACAAGGCGAGCCACTGACTTCTATTAAGCTCTAAGTCAAAGTATTTGATGTTAGTAGGAGCAGACTAGCTTTAAGAACACCACTTACATAGAGACACGTGTATTTTTCAAAACTAATTTACCTGCCTTTTCATTGTGATTTTTTCCCGAGGAGGTGCGCTTAGCAATACCCCTCTGTGCAGCTTTTACGTTTCTCTCTGTGCCTAAAACTCCTTCCCCGAGTGCCGTGAAAACCACATCATTCCCATTAGATGATATTGCTAAACCTCAAAAGGAAAGTGGAAATTCATAAAGCCGTCCCTGGCATTTCACAAGTCAAAATTAACCCTTATATCACCAACAGCTAAGAGTCGTTAATACATAGGAAGCCCTCTGTGTTGACCACAGGCTTGCATCTCCCGCCAGGCCCTGCACGAACAACCTAGATAACTGGTGCACCGTCCTTCCTTCACCGCAGCACCTGACGCGAAGTCAGCAACTCACCGACTTCAGCCTGGTGACCTTGCTGGCTAGGCTGTCTGCCATACGCTTGTTCTCTACATCCAGCACATCCTCCACGGCACTTGGACTCTGACCTGGAGGGAAAGAAGAGGAGAATGAGTTTTATCTGGCCTGGTACAAGTACTGGTGTATTTGCTCACCCAACGTGGCGGGCGAGGCAGAGCCAGCTTGTTGCCCGACCGGTCTCTGGCTTGCCACGAAGGCCGTTACAGCTGCCTCCTCGCACCTCTGGCCTCGTGGGGTTTGCGCCATGAAACGCTCCCAAACTCTTTTTGACAAGAACACACCAAACCTTCCCCAAACGGGCTGGCTTAGAAACCCTTACAGGCGCCCCGAGCCACCACCGCCGCCCAGCAGCAGCTCGAAGCAGCACGGGGGCTTCGTGCCCCAGCGCCGCCTCCAGCGCCGCCCCAGTTCGGGATCTGGGTGAAACCCAGCGAATCCGGGGCGCTTCGCCCCCTCAGGCATTTCGGGGCTCTCCTGGCTTTGCCTCCCCCGCAGGCGCTGGGCAGACGGGCCGCCCCCCTCCCCGGGCCCGCGGGCCC
>NW_008823871.1:1154689-1177254 GCF_000699105.1 Pygoscelis adeliae | reverse complement strand
CCCGCGGCCCCGGCCCGCTTCGGCCGTCTCCGAGGGATTACGTGCCGCAGGTACCGTCAGCACTTTACCCGGCTTTTTTGGGCCAAAAAAAAAAAAAAAAGGGCTTGAAGGGGTTTTGAGAGGTGCGGAAAATAGTAGGGGAAGGAGGTAACAGTGTGAGGAGGGAGCTGGGGGGGAATATGGCAAATGCTGCGATCTGCCCTTGCCGTTCCCTCCCAAAAACCGGAGAGGGGTCCGTCCGGTGCCCCAGCCCCTCGGCGCTGGGGATGCCGTGCTGCCTGCCCCGGCTGAGCTCATCCTCCTGTTCCCGCAGTTTCCAAAACGCAGGGCTTGCCCTTGGTCCCGAAAAACCTCCCTTCGGCCGTGTTGGGGCAGGAGGGGGTAGCCTGGTGCTCCCGTGTGATCTCCCAAAACCCTGCAGGCTCTCGGCACGGAATCGGCTCCCAGGGCCGGCCTGGTTTCTTGTAGTTAGGTGTGACCAGTGCTTGGCCATATTGCAGAACCTGGTGCATAGTTACACAGAGTCTAAACAAGGTACGAGCTCGCGTACGTACTCAAACTTGCTATATTTTCCATCATGAGGAGTTACTTTCCTGCACTGTGGATTTGTATGGCTCTACGAGCTGTTAAACATGTGCTTTGTGTCCAAAATAATGTCATCATCTGCGTCTTTATGCCCATCTGCTCATTTACATTATTATCATGAGGCACATGATCTTCTGTAAGGGTATGAAGATTTGAGCCGTGGAGGCCGGCCATCCCCGTACGTGCGTTTCTACTGCATGTGCAGTGTATCTGCCATAACCTGATGCACGGCCTCTCTCAGCAACTGCAACAAAATCCCAATGATCGCTTTCTTTTCACCACCTTAAAAGGTAGCTCCGCCTTAAGCCAGGAGGATGCTTTCCTATCTGTCTGGCTTTCCTCTCCATCCCTTTTTACTCCACAGCAATGTTTCTGGATTTTTTTTTTATTTTTTTTCCCCCCCTCCTGTGCAGTAACAGAAATCAGGCCAGCCAGGGGAGGAGGAGGCAGAGAGCTATTTCAGGGAGCTGCTGTTATCTGCTCTGTGTTAATCCCCTGGCAGGGCGGGGGGAAGGTTTTCCCTGAGTGCTTTACTGGGAGGGCATATATTAAACATTGAAAAGCAAAGAGAGGAAGAAGAGGATTAGAGGGAGAGAGAGGAAGCTGGCTGCTGGTTTTAGTTGGGTTATCCATCTGCTCTGCTTGTATGGATGCAACAGCGTGAGCAATCTCACTTGGGGTTTTTTTGTGTTTCGTTTTTTTCCCTTCTTCCTTTCCCCACCCCTTTCTCTCTCCCTCTCAGATATCTGTGTATCGAGGTCCTTTTGCATCACCGTTATCCAGGAGCCCTGGAAGGCCCCTCACTCCCCTTCCTCCCGGTTTCACCTCCTGCTGTAGCTGAGCTGTTGAGATAATGGAGCTCAGGACTGTGGTAGCCACCGTGGAAAGTGGGGAGCAAGACACAGTTCTCAAGGTGCTTCAGATCTACAACCAGGAGGTGAGTGAGCGTCAAACCTCTGCCTGATGTCAGCTGCTGCTGTTTACAAGCCTGGAAGCAGGTTGGCCATGTTGTGGGATTTCTGTGCCATCCGGCTGTCCCCAGTCTGTCTCCTCTGAGTGCATCTGTCTGCGCGTTGCTGCCATGAAAATGTTACAGGCTGCTTCGTCTTTTACTTGCAGATGGCTTATTGCTTGATGTTTTGCTAGGAAGCGGCTAAGCAGCCCCTCTTTATCTTGGTTCCTTTGTATACTGGAAGTAAAGCATGTAGAAGGGATTTTTTTTTTTATTATTATCCAGATCCCAAGTAAAACCTGGCAGGGAAATAAACATCAGTGTGAAGACCGAGTAGGAGGAGCTTTTATGTTAAGGCAAGGTTTGGAGGTAGTAAAACTGAGGCCTGGGGAGGAGCTGCAGGTGAAACGGTTGTCGTGATTTCCAAGTAAAAGGTCATTAGAGGTGGACAGGGACGGGCTGCTGGAATTTGATACAGGTGCCTGATCTGAAAGCTGACAATAAGAGGTAAATAACAAATATAGAATATCAAAAAAAGAACGCTTGGGAAGCAGAGATGGAAGCGTTCCTAGCATTAAAGTGGCAAAAGATTATCTGTGAGGGTAAATCCCTTTTGAAATAGACTCCGGTTGTCAGGGAAATTTCCTTCAGAGGGTTTCCACCAGGGTAGGGCTGGCCCTGCAGATCTCCGTGACTCATTCTGCACCATTCTTGAGTAGGTGGGAAGCCAGCGGGGAAAACCTGTGAATATTTTGCACGAGTGTGCAAGAGGCAGAGTGTGCAACTATTTCCAGCAGTCAGTTTTGAAGCGGGGGAGATATTAGCAAAGAAGGAGCGGGTCGCTGTTAAAGACGGTCCGCAGGATTAATATCACCTACAGCAGGTGTAAAGCTGGAGAAATTAGGACTGCAAAAAGAGTTTGTTGTGTAACCAGCTTGAGGCATCAAACCACAATATTTTCTGTCGAATTCCTCCAGCTGGATCCTTTGTCGATGTATCAAGCGTAGGAAACTTGTGAGAGTGTCAGTGGCTTTGCTAGCCCGTCTAGAAGAAATGGAGCAATCAAAGAGGATTATGAAACTGCAGATAAACTCAGCAACTTTCTTGCATCATTTTTTACTGTAAAAATTGATGGTACTGTATCCTTTTTCTGGGGATATATTTTGACTCACTATTGCATACGCAGTCAATTTTTGATTGCCAGGAATAAACTACAGCTAAAGCAAAACCACGGGGATGGCAGAAATATACGCGAATGAGATTACAGGAGCCTGTGAAGAGGATGTGATGGGAAGAGAACAAGCGGCACGGCTGTCTGCAGAGCACATCGGTTCCAGGACTGAACCGCCGGTTCCTCGTAACGTGGTGCAACAGCCTATGCACGGGTCAGCTCACAGTGCTAAAGCAGGAGAGGGCAGCCCCGGGCCGAGCGCTACGGGAGTACAGCTGTCCTGCCTCTGCACCTGAGGTTTCTCAAGCAGCGTGTCGGCATCGCTTTGTCCATCATGGCTTGCTCTAGGCTAGAAAGACCAAAGCCATCCCTGGGATCCTGGTGACCGTGACACGGTTAATCTGCAAACTGTATCTTCTGCTTCTAAGCGGACAGGAATTGGCAGCACATAAAAAAGGCGGTGAACGGCAGGGGAGGCTACGTTTGCAGAGCGAGCGAGTCAGGGAACACCTGCGCTCTCCAAAAGCTCAGTGCAGTCAGTCTTGGGCTTCGCTGGGCAGGAAATCAGGTAGAGTTAGACAACTGGATAACTCCTAAGGTGATAAATGCAGTGGGAGACAAGCTCAGCTGCTCAGACCTATAGATGGGATGTCCATAAATTGTGATCACTCAAGAGAAGAACAAGTCCAGAGTATAAGAATGATTGGTCGTGGTAAGACTAACGACCATTATTGAGCGGCTCCGTAAGTGTGAGCAGTGTAACTCAATAAAAGGTGACAGTGAGCGCTAAGAAAATGATGGGAGAATTATGATACAATTATATCCACATATCTCTCTAGATCTAGGTGTATCTCTACATACATAATTAGTGTTTTATAAATTTTAAACATTGTCATTCTCAAAGCTTGGACCAAATGCTCTCTTGGTGTAAATGAGGGTTGCGTCATTCACTGGAAAGTGCTGCTTTTCACCAGGGCGCCTGTGGTCTCCTGTGCTGCCCCGTTCATTGAAAGCAGATGTAGCCAGAAAGGAGACTGTCCATCGAAGAAGCAGCCAGAATAGTGAGAAACACAGAAATGTTTCCCGTGAACAAAGAGCAGGACTGTTTTTATTAAGGAAAGTGACAGGAGGGAGGTGTAGAGATCAGGTCTCTTGTGTTTAAAGAACATGACCTGAATAACCACAAGGATCTGTTCGCGAGTAACAAGGAGACAGTACTTTTCTTCAGTCAGGAAAAGGAACAATAAATATCAAGGGGAAAAATGTTATAGGCACAGCTTGGTGGTGTCACTGAGCAGAGGAATTACCGGCTATTACAGGATATTTGGATTATGGTGAATGCCCACTTTACTGCTGCAGTATTTAAAAATAAGCCCGTCCGTCAGATGGGCACAGCTTTGGCCTGTGGCAGTCAGCCTCCACTGTAGAGCCAGCAGAAGAGGGCAATGGGTAATATTCATCACAAATGTTTTTCAAGGATGAAAGAGAAGCAGGGGCCTCCAGAATAGCGGGGATCTCACTCAAGGAAAGCACTTCAGAGGTGGACCATGCCACCAGGTCTGTGCTTTTCAAAGCAGATTCATTCCCCCTAGTTGTGAAGCACATGGTTGGAATTGCCTAAGTAGGAACAGCGTTGGAAAGAAAAGGCAGGACTGAAACAAAAACCTCAGCGGCAGGAAAGTTTTCCTTTTGTCTTGTTCCTTAGGAGCTCGCGCTGCTTGTTACAAACCCCACAAATACCGTAGACCTCTCTAAGCGCCGTGGCACTCCTTGCCACGCTGATTCCCTGCCTCTGTGCCGGTGGGGACTGCTCTTGAGGAGATGTGCTTGCTTTTGCAGCAAGCACAAACACATTTAGGCCTGCTGCTTTCCAGCTGAATGGCCCTTCCCTGCCTGGGGGGAACCGTTTTGTGGATTTTTAACCTATTACTTTATTTTGATTGTTTCTCTTTTGCCCCCACAGAAATCTCAGTGCTTCACCTTTGACGATGAGGAGCGGGAAGAGAGGAAGGTAGGCATGCTCTTTGGTTTCTTCCTTTAGTAGGATGGGTAAATCTGCTGCTCCATACTTGTGTCCAGCAGGGCTTGGTGGTGGCAGCTCCTACAGGGAAAGAAATGAGTAGTTTTTTTTGTTAACTTGATTAGGGAATGGTGTGCTCAGAGCATCTGCCTCCAGTTTTTCCATCAGTAGTTGATGTTTTAGGATAAAGGGCGGCACTCTTCCAGTGTTAGCAGGCCCTCTGGGTTCCGTGATGCATATAGTCTCAGCCACGGGTGTATAAAAAGTGTGATCATTTGTTTGTGGCATGAGTCTGCTAGGCAAAGATCATAGCAACATGCAAGCCTCTAGGGGGTAAGTGTTTTTGCTGTGAGCCAGCTGCAGGATTTGACCAAGGCCGTATATTAACAGATACTTTAAGCTGGCGTGATCTGGCACTCAGTGGAAAGAAGCACTCCTGCCTGTGCGTTTCTACTCTTGCAGTTCTTCCGTGCCAGGGCAGACCTTTGCATGGCTGCACGTGGTCGGTGGGATGATCTGCCTAAAGAATAAGACTATTTTTTTTTTTTTCCTGGATTATTTTCCTGCTGGATCAGTTTTGTGGTCCAGTTCATTGGTTGATTGCGCTAATGCCTGTGTTAGCACATCAGGTGTGGACCAGGCAGCCAGGGTGGAGAAGGGGACCTCTTTTGTCTGTGCTATTGCCAGCTAATGCTAGCATGAAGTTTTTCCAGGTACAGCCTGATGCGTAGGACCGGATCTCACAAGATCCGAGCTCTTTGCCTTGCACTGACTTGCTGTTTGAGCTGGGACAGTCACACAGGCCATGAATTCAGGCACAGCCTTGGGGTGCTCCACTTTTGGGGTGTATGTCGTGAAATATGAATTGAGCATTGCCGTCTAGTTCCTGGTGCTCAGTTCTTCTGAAGGTTTAGCCCTGGCACATGCTCTGAGATCTCTTTAACCTGAGTCAGTCAGAGGCTTTGGTTACTTATGACTGTATCTATAACTCCTGTGTCTGCCTCCTCGTATGGAAGGAGAAGAGGAATGACTGTGCTTTCTCACTTCTCAAGGGTGTGATTGTGGGGCATACTTCATGAGCTAAAGCTTGTTCAGTTCTGCCAGCCTCACATTAAGAACTAAAATTCATTTTTTCTTCATTCCTTCCCTCAGCTCTTTTATTATTATGAAGTGTAACTGATAAAGCTGTGTTAAGCCAATGACACTGAGCACTAGCAAAACTTGCAATCTTGGATTCTTTCGCTCTTCTAATATGCATGGAAAGACATGTGCTCTGATATGGTGTTATCTTAGAGAGATCTAGTGAGATCTTACCTCACCAAGGTGTGAATGTCTATGCAGTGGATTACTAGTGTAATCTGAAGCGTTGCTACACATGGTTCAAACCAAGCTGTGCTTGGTTGTGTGAAGCACTACCTTTGCTCTTGTACTCTTCTGTTGCTGTCGCATACGATGCTGTTATCCTCCGTGGTTAGATTTTCAGCTGTTGTGAATTGGTGTTAATGGAGCTCTGCCAGTCTGTACCTCCTGAGGATCTGGGCTAGTAGGTCTCCAGACAGCACTGAGGTTTAAGGAGGTACTACTTATTTGAATCTCCTGAGGTCTTTTCACCTCCTTTCCTAGGGCATCACGTGCTCTTCTCACCTCGCTTAGGTCCTTTTCCCCTCCCTTGGCAGTTTTCTGACGCACCTCTCAAACTTTTTGGTCTGTTTCTGGAGCACCCAAAGCAGATGCCTCCCTAATCTTAAGGCTCTGGGCGGGAATAGAGAACTGTTGAATTGGTTGCTGCTCTTCAGTGAAGCCATAAGGGACTTTTTTGACCTGCCCTCCCTTAGCTTAATGCAGCTGTCAAGTAAACCCTGCTAGCCTGAACCATCCTAACTGTGGGTGAAGCTAAAATACGCGATAGTAGCAGTTGCCTGTTCATACTCTCCCCTTACATCTGATACCCTCTCCCAGCCGTTCTTTGTTTCTTGCTGGCTGTCCTTGCTCGAACTGGGTCAGGATCAGATGCCAGAGCCAAACTCTTCCCGAGTGCTGCTGAGTGCACACCTGAACCAGAGCCATTAGCAGGCCCATCTCTAGATGACGCTCGCGTTTTCCGGGACAGAGCATTACAGGGTGGTGGGGGAGCACTGTGAAGTGTCAGTGTATGAGGCATTGCTTGTTTCCAACTGCACAGAAAATGGCCCAGCTGCTGATCAAGTTCCTGGAAAGAGAGCTGCAGCCGTCCTGCCAGGTCACGTGTTTGGAAAGCATCCGCATCCTGTCCCGGGACAAATACTGCCTTGACCCTTTCACCACCAAGGAAGGCCTGAAGACCCTCTCCAGGCATGCTGGCATTGATTACTCGGAGGAGGTCATCCGGGAGGTCCCAGACTTGGATGTAATCCTCGAATCCCTCAAATGCCTCTGCAACATTGTCTTCAGCAGCCCTAGGGCACAGGAGCTGACAGCTGAAGCCCGGCTGGTGGTGGGCCTGGCCAAGCGCATCAAACTGTACAACGAGAGGAGCCTTCCTCATGAGGTCAAGTTCTTTGACCTGCGTCTCCTGTTCCTGCTTTTTTTTGTTCCTGCTGCCGGCGCTGAGAGTGGACATTCGGCAGCAGCTAGCCCAAGAGCTCAGGGGCATTAGCCTGATGACAGATACCCTGGAGCTGACCCTTGCTGTAAAGTGGATGGACCCCTACGAAGTTGCCACCGAGGAGGGACTTCTCCCACCTTTGCCTCGGCAGGAGACAGAGCGAGCCATGGAGATCCTGAAAGTGCTCTTCAATATCACCTTTGATTCCAGCAAGAGGGAGGTGGATGAGGTAAGCTCCTTGGGTGTCCCACCCCACTGCATTTGCGTGTCTCTGGGCTGTGGTTTGACTACTGGTTTTCTCCTCCACTTGCATTTCCTTGTATTACATACTGGCCCTCATGCAGCCCCCGGGTACATGTAAGGGTAGCAAGAAGCTTGTGTGTCTGGACCTTGCTCTCTAGAGCACTGCCTCTATCCAATGAATCATTAACCCGTAAGACTCTTAGAGCATTAAAATTTAAAAGTTGGGCATTTTTCCTTCTTAATGACATGATTTGTTGTGCAAGTGGGAGAGCGGAGCCCCCACGTAACTTGCTTCTGAGTGTGGCCTGGTACTCTCTCACCTTCTGGACAAGGTCAAATGAAGGTGTGATGGAGAACATCTCTGGATAATCCATGGGCCTGTTCTGGGGCCTCTTCCAGCCCTTGACTCAGTGTTGTAGAGTGAGGGGAAAGGTATCGGGCAGCAGGAAGACTGTGTGTTGACCTCAAAAGGAGAATCAGGAGGCTACTTCCACGTAAACACCCTGCTGCCAGTTATCAGGCTGCTGGGGGGAGGGATGGGGCTGTGGGCTGCAGGGGCAGCAGGCTCTGAGATGTGGAGGATCCCCTTTCCTGACCAAGGTTTTCATTTTCTGTTTTGGGGCCAGGAAGATGCTGCTTTGTACCGGCACTTGGGTGCCCTCCTGCGCCACTGCCTCATGATCTCTGCTGATGGAGAGGACCGGACAGAGGAGTTCCACAGGTCTCTGTTAGATAACTAGGTCATGATCTTCACTAGAAACAGGTCTCCTCAAGGCAGGTCCTGCCTGACCTTGGCATTAACATCCTCTGCTTGTTTGGTGATTGCTAAAGTCGCTGCTGACAAACAGGCATCTTTGGTTTGGCCTGCAGGTTCCTCATGCTGCTAGAACTCGGAAATAGCCCTGCCCTTCCCACAGTCAAATTGTGTGTGCTAATGCCACAGCCTCCAGGTCTACAGGAGGAAGTGTTTTCTCCAGGCCTGCCTGACCCCAAGGGCCATATTCAATGTCCTGCATCAGGCCTCCTCAACAGTGCCAGCCACTTCAGTGGGCAACTTGCCAGAGCAGATGTTTGGTACTTTAATTAAAGAGTCCATGGGCTGGCCTTAATTAACTGTCTGTCTCTTGAGCCAGGCTGAGAAGTTGCCTGTGTCACACTGCTGAGCATTGTTGGTCCAGGGTTGTCAGCTTTGAGCAGGTGACACCATCCTGTACCCAAGAAAACCATAGTCAGGGGAATCCTAAGCAATGCATTGCATTGACCATCAAGGTGAGAATAAGTCATGCAGCAGGCGACCCTAGAGACAGACCTTTGACCACCCAGAGTGGTCCTACTTGGCCTCTGTGTCAAGATCCATGGTTTCTCAGTTGCCACTGAAGTCTCTTTGGACTCCCAGCAAATAGTTCAACTACCCAAAAAGCAGTTTAATTTATTCCCTTTTAGAGGTGTGAGGAGCTTGGGATGCAGCCCAAAGACAGCTTAGATCTCGGGGTCCTCACACTCCTGGAAGTTAGTAATGAATCTTCATTTCTGGATAGCTGAAGAACTTCTGTGAACAAAGATCCATGACTGTGTTCGCTTCTCTTTTATATGTTCAGTCATACGGTTAACCTCTTGGGCAACCTGCCCCTGAAATGTCTGGATGTCCTCCTGACGCCGAAAGTCCGGCCAGGCTCGCTTGAGTACATGGGAGTCAACATGGATGCAGTCAGCATCCTGCTGGATTTCCTAGAGCGGCGCCTTGACAGGGTAAGTTGAGAGGCTGCTGTGTGAGTTCGTCACTGCTCATTTTCACAAGTTCACTGCAAGGCACCTTTCCTTCAGCCTGTATTCATCCTTGAAAAGCCCGGTGCCAACATCACAGGAGCACCAGCAAGGCACGGTTAGTTCGGAGATATTCCTTTATAGAAGGGGCAGTTTTTAGCAGAGGCAAAAACTGTTATGGTTGGTAGGACTAAAACAACATCTGTGGACTGGGAAGGTGACTGTGTCACTGCTTTATGGACTGCAGGTAGTGAGATTGGGTGAACAGTAGATGATTAGCTGGCCGATTGAAACATCGGTGTTCCGTTTCACTCAGTAGTGATCTGGTGCGTAGCTTCTGGAAGCCTGAATTTGCATTATTTTCAAGCTGGCTGTGGTTTTCTGTCTCTGGAGTTATTCCAAAGGGCCTCTGAATTTTACCGCAGCACTTCTCTACCCTGGATGCCCTGCACAAATATTTCTAGCACTGCCGTGCCACAGGGCAGGGTTTGGAAAGCCCTTGCCGCTTGAGGAGTGATGAAGCACTGAAATTCCTGTGGCAGAGGCTGGAAAGCTTTGTTGTCCATCTATTTCCCTGATGGTCCCTCCACCACAAGCCAGACGAGCTGAGCTCAGTGTGACTAATGTGTTGTTCGCTTTGTGGGCGCTTCTGCAGGGACACAAGCTGAAGGAGAGCTTGACCCCCGTGCTGAACCTGCTGACGGAGAGCGCCCGAGTCCACCGCCAGACGAGGAAGTTCCTGAAGGCGAAGGTACGCTGTAGTTCAGCCAAAAGTTGAATGATGCTGCACTGAGGAGAGAGGAGAATAGCAAACCGCCTGATTATTGCCATCCTCCAAACAGACCTTCTCTGTCTCTCTACTAGGTTCTGAAACATGGGTGTTTGAGGTCTTTGGTACCCACACTGTTTTTTCCACATCTCCCACGCTCTGTGGATTTATTAGTTTTAGCTGATTTGTAAAACGCACGTATGTTTACCCCTGTCCGACCTGCCGTTGCTGTTCCAGCTCCACTGATCGCCCCTCACTGTGGCCTTGTAGGTGCTGCCGCCGCTCCGGGACGTGAGGAATCGGCCGGAGGTGGGGAACTCTCTGCGGAACAAGCTGGTGCGTTTGATGACCCACATCGACACCGACGTGAAGCACTGCGCGGCAGAGTTCCTCTTTGTGCTCTGCAAGGAGAGCGGTGAGTTGCAGGGCCTTGTCGTGGGCTTTGGTGACAGGGAGTCCTGGAGCCTGGCCTCTGGGCAAGCCAGAGAGCGTGGGACGGGTGACCCTTTGCAGCCAACAGGAACTTCTGTCTTCCCTTGGGCCAGATACACTGAGTAGGGAAAAGTGGAGGGTATCCAAGTGCTCTGTGGGAAGGAGTTGCTGTCTCATGCCAGCGGTGAGTGAAAAACTCTGCTAGGGGACACCCCAACACGCTGCAGACAACCTGGCCTGCCTTCCTGGTGCACGGTGTGGGAGCCTTGCTCCCTGTCACAGAGTTCAAAGAAGCGTTGGCATTTCTGGGTCTCCGTGGCCTTGCACCGATCTTGCCGTTGGGGCACACAGGAGCAGGCGGGGCTGGAGAGGCAGGAGGGGAAGCACAGGGTGGTCTCTCTCCCCTTCTCCCGGCAGTGTCGCGGTTTGTGAAGTACACAGGCTACGGGAATGCAGCTGGGCTCCTGGCAGCACGAGGCCTGATGGCTGGTGGTCGGGAAGAGGGAGAGTACTCAGAAGACGAAGACACAGACACTGAGGAGTACAAAGAGGCAAAGCCCAAGTAAAGAAGTCTGGTCCCCCTCTACAGCACCCCTCTTCCTACACCTCCTTCCCACTTCTGCTCTGTCCCTTCATCTGCCTCCCTGCCATCTCCCTTGTCCTGCTCTTTCACATACGCATTTCCTTCTGCGTTACTTAGCAGTTTCACCCTTGGCTTTGATGTCCTGTTCCACCCTCTCTGCCTGTTCCTTGGGTGAAATGCCTCTGTGGCTGAGCTGCTCATGGCGTGGGTGGTCACCAGTGCATATATTGGGTCCTTGCAGCTGGGCACAGGCTCTAGAGCAGAGTGGGTTCCTTCAGCCAGAGCCCATTCTGCACCAGACCTGTTCGTGGTGTGCACGTGGCAGTACATCTCTCTAATCCATATCTTACACCTTTTTTTGGCATCCGCACATGTCAGTAGAGTGGCGGGCTTTTACTGTGTGCTGGGGTAAGGGATAAGGGTGATCCCTTCTTGCAGCAGGTTTGGAAGTGCCATTACTCTCTCCATCTCGAGAGTCCTGTGCTGCTGGAGTGAACTGTTTTTTCTTTGCCTGCTAGTGGACGGTGGTAACGCGAGGATGGGGGGTGCGCAGGGAGAGCCCTAGGACTGTGCTCCGCTGTGGGTCCCATACTTTCTAGCATCCTGTTCAATGTGGTCTACAGGTTGGGTTTGGGTTTTTTTTTTTCCTGTGTTAGCTTTTTGCCTCCTGACTTAAGGAGAGGGAAGAAGTGTCGTCTGCCTTTGTGCGCCTGGTTTAAAACTGCACTGTGGAATTGGCAGGATGGGGATGTTGTTCACACCAAAGAAATAATAGGGATTTGTAAGGGGGGACGACTGTGCGTAGGACATACAGAAAGAGGTCGGAAGCACCATGTTGCGCTGCGATAGCGGTTGGGGCTAACGAGACGAGCAGCAGTGATAGCCAGCCTTGCCATTGTGTTCCTGTGCTCAGTAGAGGCAAAGAAGGTTTTTAAACAGCCCTTTTGTCACTCCTCTGCTTTACCTCCCTCCTTTGCCCTGGCCTCACTATTCTTCTTGCAGCATTAACCCTGTGACGGGACGCGTCGAGGAGAAACTACCCAACCCCATGGAAGGGATGACTGAAGAGCAGAAGGAATATGAAGCCATGAAGTTAGTCAACATGTTTGACAAATTGTCCAGGTACTAGAAAATTGTGTGTGTTCATGTCTTGTGTTAGCACCTGCGTATCTGTGGCTTACATTTATCACAGACCTTTCTTTGAATATATTCCCAAGGCCACCACTAACTGAAGGGATGTAAGAGAGCGGGGGAGGTACATGGGGAAATATTTCCTTAAGCTGGGCTCTGTTATGTGCAGGGGAAGGCACTGCAAGCCCCACGCACCTCTGGCATGATGGCGTACTGCGAAATTCCTCTGCATGCCTGTACTGTGTTTCCAAGCACCTGCTGCCTCACCAGGTTTGGCCGGGTGCTCAGTAGGAGCAGCAGCAGCCGCTGTCCTGGCAAGGCTGCTCAGTAGGAAGCAGCGTTTTGGGGACAGATGGCAGCCAGTGCCACCAAGGCCCTTTCCCTGCAGGAGTGCTTTCTCCAGTCATCTTTCATCCGTCACTAATAGGTGCCACAGAGAAGAACCCGGAGTCTGCCAACTGAGTTCAGACCACCCCCAAGGGTGGGAGGGAAAAGGGCAGCACGTTTACTGCATGTATTTCCACTGTGTGTTAGAGGGAGAGGAACCCTGATGCCAGCACTGGTTTTCCTCTGGCAGTCCTGTACCACGCAGAACAGGACCCTAAAAGTGAGCCTGTTCCAGGGAACCTAAGAATGGCAACACTTGTGGATTGTGCTTCCAGCCATTGCCTCAGCATGCTGGAGGTTTTATGGCTAGAACTATCCCCCACTTCTAAAAGGGATTCTTGGCGGTGGCCTGGGGTTGTTCTGGGCTGCCTCGGGGCAGTTTCCGCAAGCCCCACGTTTCTGCTGTAGTACTCGTCTGTTCCTGCAGTGTCTGCTGCAAATTTGTGTTGCTTTCCCCCCATCTCCTCCCTGGTTGCAGAGAGCAAGTCATCCAGCCCATGGGCATCACGCCGAGCGGCAACCTGGCCCCCATGGAGAATGCCATCCATGATATAGCTGACGAGAGGTCGTCGTCCGACTCGGACCTGGGGCTGGACTGATCCAGACCGTGTGCCCCAGCCTCGGAGAGCTGGGGAGCCTCCCTCCGCTCTCCCTCCAGAACTGGTGCTGCACCCAGAGGCTAGTACTGGGCCAGGACTCTGCCTGTAGGATCTGGATCCAGCCCGGACCCCTCAGTCCACAACAAGGAACACCACCTGCCTCCTTCCCAGCTCCATAACCACCTCTCCTTCCAGAGGGTCTTCATGGCCTGGCTCCACCTTGGTCTCTCCTGTCAGCAGCCTTGAGGATTTCAGACTCTAAATTGCTTCCAGGACTTTCCAGTGGGATTTTTTTTTTTTTAAATGCGATGTTTGGGAAGAAGGGTTGGGGGGAGGATCTTTCTGTCACACCATCAGGGTTCAATAATCTGCGGAGCATCTTGTATACTTGCTGACGCTTGTGCGGCCGCACATCAGCACGCGTGTCGCTGTGCGTGGCTACGTGTGGCCGGCCCTACGTGGGGGGAGCCGCTTCCCAGGAACGCGGGTGGGAAGGTGGGACTGCAGGAGAGGGGTGCGAGTGGTTATTCGTGGCAGTTCTCGGGGATCGGTGCCTGCGGGGTGTCTCGGCGTAGTGCATCCATTTCATCAGCAGGTAGCTGTACATGTGTGCGTTACGTATGGCTGTGAGCGTGACGGTGTCTGTGCAAAACCAGGAGTGTGTGGACTTAGGAGTGTGTGCGTGAGTGCAGAGGGGAGCAGCGGTGTGTGAAGCTTCCAGCGTTCCCATCGGCCGCAGGAGAGAAATGCGCAGGTGACTGCCAGGAACACTCTGATACTCGGTCTCTGGCACTGTGCAATGTTCCTGTTACCAGAGAGTTTAGTTTTTGGCATTAGCCTTTCCCCATCTTCACGCTTTCCAAATGAAAGGTCAAAATCTGTGCTTTGTCTGCTGCCTCCTCGTCTGCCTTGGCTTTCCCGCGGGTCCACTGCTGTTTGCACCCAGGGGCTGGGGTTGGTCCTGTCCTTCGCTGTGGCTTAGATTTGTCTTTTGGTTTTTTTTGTTTAAAAAAAAAAAATGTTTTAAAGAAAATCTTCCAGTTTGTCTCATGTACCAGAGTTCCAAAACTTCTATCACAAGTAGGAATGCAAAAGTGATGCTAGAATAAAGAAAACCTGACAAATGGGCGCGTGGCAGTGATTCATCGAACGTGATGGCTCTGAGCAAGTAAGGCAACATCTTTGGCTTTTTCTGACTAGCACGTGGTTCTACTCCGATCACCCTGAACTTTACAGTTTTATTTGGGGGGTAAAATTGCAGCATTAAACTGGGGCTGAGCCAGAACCTTTCCCTGCACCATGACCACCAAGTACAACTGAACGGAGCGTCCCAAAGTTAAAGTAAGCACTGAAGCTTGAGGACTGCAAAACAATCTTAGCGCAACCCCCTCGGGCCTCACGACGCGCAGTTGTTTACAGGACTGCTCATCTTTACAAATGCTCCGTAACGGTTGAAAATTGCGCACGCCAGCTCCGTCTTCTGCCTGTGCAATAGGGATTTGCTGCTCAGCCTTTGCAGGACGCGAGCCAGCCTCCGTGGTCGTTTGGCTGCGTGGGTCTGCTGAGGTTTCTGACTCCCCGCAAGGCAGCGAGTGCAGCGAGGCTGGGGCTCCGGTGGGGAGGCAGGACAGGCTGGCCAGGCTTCGCAGCGGGGCACCATGTCGGACACCCGGGAAGTCTGGGTCCGGGGAGGCCGCAGATGCACAGCGGGGGCGAGCAGAGGGTTTGCAAGTGTTCCTGCCTGTGTATTTTTAGGAGTTGGTGCTTGTTTTCTGAAGACGGTCTCTATGATGTGAAAAGCTGAAGGTGTGCTTCATCTAGTTTAGTTCTTCAGTGATTAAGATTTTTTTTTTAGTAGCTGTGATTAAAGTTCCAGGCTCTCCCAGGGATATATGATATTTATGTAAAACTGACCCACTAAGGTTCGCAGGTAGGCTTCTGTCATGAGAATAGCTTCAGTGTATCGTAGCTGGAGTTTTTAGGCCAACTGCATCTCTCTCCTCTTTTTTTTTTTTTAGCTAACTAACAAAAAAGCCCACCACAGACCTTCTGTGTGGACATGCAGACCTCTGATCTCTTCCCAGCTGTTAAAGCTCTCCGAAGCTTTCCAGGCAGAAGGAAGAATGGGGGGTGTATTTTTAATGCAGTGCTTCTGATACTGTTGTATTCTAATTTTCTATCGTGCTTAAAACCCCGGCTTGCAACTGACAGGCCCTGCTTTGAAAAGCCCCGGTGCAGGGGCGGAACTTGGCACAGGGCGCTTCTGGAGCGAGGGTTTATAAACAGGGTACGGTTTAAAAGCAACACATCACCACAATTTTCGGTGTGAAGCAATGTGCCGCGAGGCTTCTGGTGCTCTGCCAAGCGAGAGAACAATCCTTCCGCTTTTCCTGCGGCTGCGCTTTCCGATACATCTGCTGGGCCGGTCCCGGCTGGGGGGAGGAACGCGCAGATGTATTTGAATTGTGCATTTGGATAAGCAAGTCCGCTCGTCTGAGTGGAACTTGTTCAAAGCCTCCTTCAAGGAAGCAGCTAGGGCACCAAGCGCGGAACCCTCTGTTCCTGTAGCGTTAGCAGCAGACGTGCCAGGCTTCTGTGGGGTCCCTTGAGCTAGTCTGACTTACAGCAGATGAGTGTTAGGTCCAAACACTTCTAATTACATAAACAGACAGCCATAAGACAGCGTTCTGAGGCTCTAGCTTTGCCCTGGGAAGAGCTTTTCAGCAGAGAGGTCAGTAACAGTGTTCCAGCGTTGTGTGGGTAAGACACAGCTGTGTGCTCAAATGCTTTTATTCCCTTCGCTTGGGTTTTCGCGGTTTAGCATTAACCGTAACGACCTGGTGGCACAAAATGCTTTGCATTTTGTTGTGCTTGTTTAGAGCTGGTACTGACTGGGATTGCCTCTAGAGCAGTTGCTGTGATAAACAGATGGGTCAGCCAGGGCCACCTGGGGGTGACTGCAGTCCCCACAGCCAAATTTGGGTGCTGGGGGGATGAAATGCATGCCCTGTTGCAGGGAAGAGGTTCTGCTACACCTGTGATACGCAAAGTACGTCTGCCAGGGCACATCTGGGAAGGAGCAGGACATCACTGCAGTGCTCTGACTGATACTGCCTCTCCCTGCGACAGCGTTTGCAGGGAGGAAAGGCACTTGTGTAAGCCTGAAAAGAAGAAGAAAAAAACAAATAAAGCAGGTGAAAAGAGTGGTGGTGGTGGGGACAGAATGTGTTCAAACACTAGGGAAGGTGTGAAGTTTACAGAAAAACCCTCAGGTGACATCAGTAAAATTAGAACTCTTTTTATTATTAAATAATTAACACTAGACTGGTTCAAAGCTCTTCCAGCAGCTTGAGCTGGTGTTCCTGAATAGGAATGGGGGCAGGCCCCCCATGACAGCATTTGTCCCCTGATTAACAGAGATTTCCTCTGAAGAATAAACACTACAAGTCTGCAGCAGCTGAAAGATCGTGACTAAGAGAAGAGTATCTGAGGAGGAGCTGTGAAAGGAGTTGGTAGATGCTCAGTCCGGTGGGGGGAGCTGGAAAACTCACTCCAGACGAAGTGATTCTGTCCTGCCTTAAGGCCTGACCTTCATGGCGTTTTCAACTCCTGATCCTTGAAAACCAGGCCCTCTGAGGGTCTCCGAGGTTGGATGGCTCAGAAAGAGGGAGACCCAAACAGCAAGCTGCATATGCACAGCTCGTCTGACACGCTGGCACAAGCCCACGAGCTCCCGGCCGCCTACTGGTGAAGCTCTCATGGCTGGACGTCGTCAAATGGTGTGCTGATGGGGTGACAGCCGGAGCCGTGGAAGAGGAAAGTCTCTCCTAGTGCGTCCTGAAACGAGGTAAGACAAGGAGGGAGCAGTGCTCAGTGGCTACATCAACTGTTCTGAAGTCTCAGGTAGGAAAGCCTTCACGTGCAGAACCAGTTCGCAGCTTGGCATTTGGGCTTCACTCCCTTCAGCCTCCCTTCCTTCGCCGGTGAAGGCCTCTCTGCTCTGCTTCCAGGCTGGCTGGATTGAGCCGCGAGCATCCCCTCCTCCCCAGCGTGCCAGTCCTCTGTGGATTTGCTGCTGCAGAGCCGGACGGCCTCTTCCACGGCTCCCTGCCACGAAGTCTTCCTCTGCCCATGCTGGGCACGACAACGTCTCCTTTTCAAGGTGAACATCGCTCTCCAGCAGCAGGGAGCCAGCTGTCCTATTTGTCTTTTGCGTCTAGCTAAAAATAGAAAGACCACAGAGTGCTTGCTAGGGTGTTTCAAACCTTCCAGCCCCTGTTAGCTCAGCCAGCAATGCTTCCGAGCACCGAAATCCCAGAGCAAGGAGGAGGGGTTTTTTCGTGCTTCACCACACTTGCATCAGCTTTACGCATCAGTGATCTAGAGCAGCACAAGCATTAAACCAAGGGCTGCTTGATCTCATACAAATGCAAAATGGCTTGTAGTGAAAGATCAAAAACCTGACCCAAGGACTAATAATTCCTATTCGTTCCTACCCCATAAGCTGATGAAAGTAAGAACAACCTGAATGTTAAAATTGGAATCCTGAAGCCAGATTTTCTCTTGGGTCAGAAGAAATCGTGTATGGACAGTGTATCTGTTAAAAATACAACTGGCTTCTTACTACGGCGAGTTGGCAGAGCCCTGCTGCAGACAAAGGAGCTGCGCCCATTTACACAAGCGGAAGAGTTGGCCCAGCCCACAAGTTACAACTTCTGCTTCAATTAAAAAAAAAAAGTTTAAAAAGTGATGCCAAATGTGGGGAAAATCTTCCCAGCAGGTCTAAAGTAATGTAATACTTAACATTAGCACTAAACTCAAAGTAATTAAGAACTTGCTCTCCTACAATTTCTCACTTCTGAAGATCTCAAAAGATTACAGACGTAAGAATGGCACAGGGAAATAAATGATCAGCGGGGGAAAAGAGTCAAGTCTTTAGTGATTCAGTGCTGTCAGGTGGAGCAAGCACCCTCACTCCTGCCTGCCGCTTGCTGCTCGTCGCGTGCCTGGCCGCTGCAGCACCTCGTTCGGTCTTGGACATAGCGCAATTGGAACCTCCCTTTCGTTACGACTATTACTTATTTCTCACAATGACTAGAAAAAACACTAGAAATGAAACCAGAGCAATTAAGTGACCGTACAGGAAGAGGAAAGCTCCACTAAGGTGATGCTTGGCTGGGCTCCTCGCTTTAGTTCAGCAACTACTCGTGTTAATGTGCCATTAACAGCATCGCAGGCTCAGGCTCTCAGCCAGGGAACAAGCAGCGTAAAAACCAACGCCTGAGCAGCAGCTTCAGCACCCGGGAGCGTGCCCCACCGCGTGTCTGCACGCTCAGTGGAGTCTTCCAGTCTCCTCACACACCTCTGAGGGAAGCATTGCCAGAAGAAGAAAATGCCCATGTTTTGTGTTGCTTAAGTGCAAAGATGAGTCGTCTGCTGGCTTACAAAGATCATACTGGATTGATATGATACAGGTGACAGAGGGGATTTTCTGGTTGGTCACTTCCAGCTCCAGGAAACTGTACCTTCATCTATAGGGCTTTTTTGTTGTGTTTGGGAACAAATAAAAAAAAAATAGATGAAATCAACAGAAAGCTTTTCAGTAACTGAGTGGGTCACTGCCTGAAGAAGCGCTAAAGCATTCTCATTCAACCCAAAGCCTGGCCTTTTCCGTGTTCTTCCTACTTCATCTGAGGTTGGCGGATCTGCATCCTCCCCTTCCGTACCACTGAAACATTCAGCAACACGGCACGCTCCCTGCTCTGTGGCACCTTCACTCTGAAATAGCACTGAGGTTTGCTTTTTTCCTTTTTTAACCTTTTTGCACTTTCCTGTGGTCCTTTTCTCTGAATGCAGACTGCAAGCACGGCGATGTCTGCTGTGCAAGTCTAACCCCAGCAAGCACAAACCTGCTCCCCCCGGAATAACTCCAGCACAAGGAACAAAGAGGCTGAGGGAGGGAGACGGGGCTCTGAGCCCCTTCCCACCTTTGCTTTTTCCTTCTGCATTAGTGTTTGCATCTCTTCATTCCAGTCCAGCAGCTCCACCAGCTTCTCAACCCCACCGATCACGTCCCCCAGCTGGGCTATGTCATTGTAGCGTTGCTGCCAGGCGAAGGGTCCTACGAGATCTCGGTTGATCAGGACTCGGGGAACGGAGCTGCGAACAGCTCCTGCCAGGCTGGCAAAGGGCTCCACCTGAAGGAAGGCAACCCGAAGGAGCAGAGAGAGACGGTCACCCCCCTGAGGGGCACTTGCGGGCACGAATTCACTGCACACTAAGCTTGTAACCGCTGTGTTTAACAGCTCTCCCACCGTGGGCTAAGCTACCCCAGCTTTGAACAGGTTACGGATGTCACCAGTTATCCAGTGGCCTTTCCTCAGGTAGCTGCAAAACTCATCTCTTGCTCTCCAGGTGCCCACCTTTACCAGGAGCCCACAAGGTTTTCAGAGAGTCTCTCAGGGTGCATGCATCCTGTTTCTTACCCTGCCACCTCAAATTTTACCTCGATAACCCAGTTTCTCGCCTTCTCCTCTAAACCCTCTCTCCTCCAGAGTCCCCTCGGGCCCTGTTTTCCATGTGCCTTTTTCTCCTTGTGAGCGGGGGTTTCCCTCAGTCCCAGACCTCCAGGGACGTTCCAATGACGAAAAGCAGGTCTGCCGTGGGGAAGTCTGTCACGTGGAGGAAGAAGCGCTGCGGTAGCTCCTCGCCGAAGAACACAATGTCAGGCTTGACGACTCCGGTGCAGACAGGACAGTGAGGGACCTTGTCTGCCATGACGTCCCCCTGAAGCAAGAGCACCCAACACCACTCGTTACGGGGCAGCGCATACCTGCACAGCGGGGTCAGAACCACAACACATCCTCGCGGCAACATCCAGCCCACGTCTGGTCCCCTCCAATAAAACCTCTTGGCCCTGAGGGCAAAACAACAGGCCTGCAACAGGTTCTCCTCCTTGCATTCATTTATGTGTCGATGCCCAGCTGCGGCCACTCACCCTGAAGTCCTCTCCTGGGAACTTCCTTCGACAGACCGTACAAGTGGCGGTGGCAAAGGTGCCGTGGGCTTCCACCAGTCTATTGGGAGGGATCCCAGCAACTGGAACACAGCGCGTGGGAAAGGACCAGCTCAGCGTGAGGTGACTGAACCAGAAACTCCACATTCACCGGGCATTTCCCCAGTCCCGCCTCCTATTCTGCTTCTCACCGTCATCTCTTCCCAGCGCTCTGCTGCTGAGAGATGGGGAAAAGAAAACTCACCTCTCTCCAGCCCGTCGATATTCTGGGTATAGAGGCGCAGGAGGAGCCCTTTGTCGTGCAGGAGTCTCAGGAAATAGTGGGCGTAGTTGGGTCTGTAGTTGCCGGGGTAGAGCTCCTTGGCCAAAGTGAAAAAGGGCTTAGGGTTGACAAAGAAATACATCAGTTCAAAGATGGCTTCTGGGTAAGGGATGTTGTACTGCTCAAGGTTACTGTAGAGGCCACTCCCCGGGGACCTGCAAAGAGAGGAGAGCGGGGCTGGTAGTCAGAATGCAGGAAGAGTTGCCACCCGCCACAGAGCCAGACCAAGACGTGACAGAGCAGCCAGCCAGGGCCTTGGGTTCTCTCTGGCTGCTTTGTGCTGTCCATCGTGTGTCAAGAGAGCAGCTGAAACTACCTCTGCACAGAAGGAGAACCTGCCTCACATCCCTGCTCTACTGCCACCCCACCTTCTCCCGGCTGCAGAGGTGTGCCTGCAGCTGGAGGAAGGGAAGGGCCACGCTGGTATGCTGAGGACCATGCTCTCTTCTAGCTGGAGCGTCTCAAGCCCGCGCCACGGCCACATTGGCCCTTCTCTGGTGGCCGAGGTGGTGCAGTGAGTGCAGCCACAGAATCAAGCAACGGGCGTGACTTAACCATCCTGAAGACCTGGGCCAAGGAATGGCCCAAAGTCCGACTGGTGATGCCAGCCTGCCTTTGGCTGGAGAAGGAGGATCAGCAGGCACGGAAACTCCTGTGCCTAGCCTAGCCTGGCACAGATAAACAAAATGGAGGGGTGAGAGGAGTAGCAGGCACCAGCATTATCTAAGCTGAAGATCTTGGCCCTCCCAGCACTGAAAAAGGACAAATGAAACAATGGAGGCATTACCTAAAATCTGGGATGCCGCTGGGGGTGCTAATCCCAGCGCCAGCCATCACCACCACTCGGCGACACTCCTTCTTCCGAATTAGCTCTGCCACATCCTGCAGGGTGAGCTTCTGCTTCCCACCATCATCTCCCCATCTGCCCATTCCTAAAATGGCTCTGGCAGCAGCAGACAAAGAGAAGGGCCTGGTCCCTCGGACCCTGCTCGGAACAGAGAGAAAGCACAGCAGGTAGCGTACTGACAGCGACTTCAGCTGAAAACTGCTCGGGGGGAGAAAACCACCCCAAGAATTTTGCAGGAAGCTCTTCAATCAGCAGGACTGTGCGCTAGTACTTAACAAGGAGAAAGCTTAACCATTAGTCTAATCCATACCCCAGGAGTAGATACCTTCCGTTGCCCTTTTTATGCAGATCTAAAAATACCAAATCACTGGTACCCCTGAGAGGGGTTTTTTTTTGGACAGGGGGTGGACACAGGGCTGTGGGAATGGTAGCACTGGGACTCACAAGTCTCATAGTTGATTTACACTGCCCTTGGGATAAGGAAGACTCTTTTCTATGTCCTGAGTTTCAAGAAGTTTCTAACAGGGTGATGCAGTGACCCTGGGACAACGCTGCCCAGGTTAGCACGGACGTTTTCATTTCTCTATTTCCCCCAAGGGCTCCGCCTCGAGAGAGCTCCACGTGTAAATGGTAAATGCCTAAAGGAATCACAGGTCAGCGCTACGTACAGATGGGGCAGAGATCATTCACTACCATCTGAAGGAACAGCTTCTCCCCAGACAATTAGTGCTTGCTGCTGCAGGACATAACGAGCAGTCCAGAGAAGGCGTGGGAGTGCGAAGAGCCAAGGGAGAGCTGTTGGATCTTGGCAATCCGCGAACAGCAATTACCGAGCTGTAAGTGTCGACTGTGGCCTCAGTGTGGTTGACGCTGTCTTCACAAGGACATGGCTCTGCCTTGTCAGACCAGGTTCCCGGGGAGCTAAATTCACAATCTGGCAAACGCTCATATTTCTCTGGTAAACCTCTCTACTCTTTGAGCTCCCGGGCCAGCTCTGGCTTACAGAGATGGGGACCCATCTGCCTATTTAGACAGGAGAGGTGATGTCCTCAATCCCACGCTTTCATTGTAACAGTACCAGTTCCTTCCCCTCGGCATCCCGGTGCGGAGGCCTGGCGGGCATCGGGCACCAGCACCGGCTGTGAGGCGACGGGCGCGCGA
>NW_008823871.1:1140757-1152758 GCF_000699105.1 Pygoscelis adeliae | reverse complement strand
TGGTCACAGCAGCCGCAGGGACAGGCGGCTTCGACAGACTTTGAGTGTGACATGTAGGATGTGGCACGAGTTGAGGAGCTGGTGTGAAGTGTGAACTCACTGAGTGGCCTTCTTCTTTCTTAAGACTCTGGCACCAGCTGACTCTGCAAGTTTTGGACTTTGTTCAGGACCCTTGCTTTGCCCAAGGAGATGGACTCATCAAGGTGACGTGCTTGATTGTTCCCAAGTGTTTTATCTTTCTGTAGCGAAGATGAGTGATGGTGTTCTTGTACTAGTGAAAAATAAGCAGCCTGTGACTTATCTCTGGAGAATTATTAAACTAGGTGAATTCAGCTTCCTGGGGTTTATGCATTAGATGTGAGTGTGCGGGATTTGGTAGGTGTGTGAAAATTCTGCTAAAGCTAAATGTGTCAATTTTAGAAGCTTCAAAACGATTCTTTCATGCAATTAAGATTTTGGGGGGTGGGGGGGCGGGCGTGCAGGGGGAGCCTTTTCCTTTTGTAACAAGGGGTTTGCAGCTGCAAGCGTAGGATGGATTGTCAGGTGTTCGCAAATGCTTCAAAGTATTCTGTAGGTTATTTCACCCGCTGTCCGGGAGCTTCTTCCATTTATGAAGATAACAGCGTACTCAGCCCAGAGCCGCATGTTCTCTCTATGCCACAAGTAATCATGTATTTTCGCTCTCCTTTGTGTTTTTAGGTTAAAATTCCGTTCCCCAGGAGATAGTTACTTCCATGATAAAGAGCCGTGGGTTTCTAGAGACAGCCTCTTTTCCGAGTGCGTGCAAAGAGAAATTTGAAAGCTTTAGGCCGGTGCTTATTGTACAGTGGTGACTGAAGACATGCACCAGGCCAGCCCCTAGCAGGGAGGCGTTGTGTTGTAGTATCTACTAGCTCGTGAGTTTCTTGAATCACTCCTTGCAGTTGGAAGGAGACTGCAGAGATAGAATTATCTAAAAGGAGCAATTTTTGGCTCCTGGATTCTGTACGGTGTAGTTGGATGCCCTCTAATTTGTTGGAAAAACGTGTTGGGATACAGTGAAAAGCGAGTGTCGTAGCTGAAACGAAATTTCTTTTTGCCCTCACTGTCGATATCTTTGTGCCTACAGCTGTATGAGAACTTCATCAGTGAGTTTGAACACAGGTGAGTTTCTTTGCCTGGAGGTTTTTAGGTAACCTACTGTTGACTAAGGCTGTTCTGACGATGAGTTTTTTGTTCCAGGGTGAACCCCTTGTCCCTGGTAGAGATCATTCTTCATGTAGTCAGGCAGATGACAGGTAAGTGTCCTTACCTGTTACTTACAGTATTTTTAGCAACTGATGCCTATGAAATTTGACTAGTTAATAGTAACAGCTAACTCTTCAATGTTAAGCTATCGTCTTTCTGGTATAGTGAAAAGGGAAAGCATTAACTCAAAGAGCTTAAATATTTACCGCTACATAGAGCAGCAGGTCTACTGCTTCGCTAGAGAAACGGCTGATGAGCAGAAAGCCCGGCCTACGATAGTAGCAACTTTTGAAGGTTGAGCGGTACACTATAGAAAAAATATACTCCAGTCTTCATGAATCCTGTAAAAGGATTTATTTCTAGATTGAGATTTAGTTCCACGGGAATTCCTGATATTGCTGCCTATTTTTTTTTTTTCCCTTTACTTCAGATCCCAATGTGGCCCTTACTTTTCTGGAAAAGACTCGAGAAAAGGTATTTTTGAAATTGCTTTTTCTGGTAGTCCACCTACAGGAATTGTTTTGCATATGAGCATATATGGTATAGCTGAAGAGGCAGATATGTGTATGTTGAAACCTAGACAATACCTACTCTTTTTCTTGGTGAACAGCTCTGTATTTTAATGCAGGAACATCTTAACAAATGAAATGCAACCAGCACAGTCTAGGTTTCAAGAGCCTACCTGGCTGCAAGGGTAACACTCTCTGAACGTGTATCTTTGTGTAACTGCAGGTAAAAAGCAGTGATGAAGCTGTCATTTTGTGTAAAACAGCCATTGGGGCGCTCAAGCTGAACATTGGAGACCTGCAGGTCACCAAGGTGAGGTGATGACCTGAGTGGTTCAAGCGTTCGGATATTTTGGAGCACTGTGACACACTTCAGCAGTTACTACAGCATGGGCATGTCTGTGCTTCAGTTTTGAACGAGAAGATGATAAATTTGCAGCTCCTGGGATTTCCAGGAAGAGCTGTGGTTCTGCTTTACATCTTGTAGGCCATAAAAATGTGTGTATAGTACTTACAGCCAAATCTCTGAAGTTTCAGTAAGATTCTGATGCATGTAGCCTTTGAGGTGCTGTTGCTTATTGGTGGCCTGCAGCTGATCACCGCAACTGTTGGTGCGCGCAGCTCGGAAGAGAGGGAAAAAATACCTTGATATATTCCAGTTCGCAGCTTAGAGGGTCTCGTGAATTCAGCAGTATATATGCTGCTTGTTGGCGAGCTGCTAGCGGTGACTGAATTAGTGTATCGTTTCCTGTGCTAAGCGTGTTGTTTATTTCATCTCTTGGCTTTTTTGAGAACCATCTCTTAAAGCTAAGATGAGTTTTTCTCACGCAGTGCAGCTTTGTCTCTTAGAGCAAGCACAAAGTTTGATGGGTTTGGGTATAAGTGTGTGTATATATATATGTATGTAAGTATAACTGCAGGATTGTTTTTCTGGTGTTTGGGGTTTTTGTTTTAAGCTAACTACTACGTAAAGGAAGAATGCCATTGCTTTATTTTTAATACTGCGGTAGTGGCTTTGACTGTGGTCTCATCTGCTTTCTACTGAGTGGATGTTACTTCTGGACCACACAAGAATGCTGTAACCCTTCAGTGGTGAGCTAGAAGGCTGGGGGCGCGTGTCTGTATGAGGTGTACCTTCGCCTGTAACAAACAGGTTTTCACCCTTCTCTAGGAGACCATTGAGGAGGTTGAGGAGATGCTGAACAATCTCCCTGGGGTGACTTCAGTTCACAGCCGCTTCTATGATCTCTCCAGCAAGTACTACCAGACGATTGGGAACCATGCCTCTTACTATAAGGACGCTCTGCGGTTTCTGGGATGCATTGATGTTAAAGATCTGCCAGGTAACTCTTCCTTTGCCGAGCATAGAAGGTCCCAGTTTTCATTCTCTGTTTCATCACTTCAATCTAAGTAAATGCACTGGCAGAGAACAGATTTTCTCAACATTATTTTGAATCTGCCGTGATTGCGCCAGGATCTAGCTAGAAAGAGGAAGAACCCACAAGAAGAATGGCTGAGTAGGATTCTGCTCCTAAGCTGCGTTGAAGTGGTGGGAGGGGAGAAGCGTCCCCACCGGAAGGGATAGTTTGTTCTAGTTCCCAAAAATCTTTAATATAGATTCAAAAAGCGACTCTTTTGTGCTACTGCTGTGGTTACTGCCGGCTTCTGAATTTGGGGCTTGGGAGAGGATGAGAAGGAGGGCCGAGGATGATTTAATACAGGCACAGAGAGGAAGGTGAGGGAGGGGTTGATGGGGCTTAGACTGCTGCTTCATCCAAACTATTTTTGTTAGTTTGGGGTTTTTTATTTGTTGGGGTGTTGGTTTTTTTTTTTTCAGTATCAGAGCAGCAGGAGAGAGCCTTTACCCTGGGACTGGCAGGGCTCTTGGGAGAAGGTGTTTATAACTTCGGGGAGCTGGTAAGTTGATGCTGCATTGCTTCACTCGTTGAGTATCAGGAATTCATTTTACCTTATTAACGCTGTCCTGCCTGGTTTCTGCAGCTCATGCACCCTGTTCTGGAGTCCCTGAGAAACACTGATCGGCAGTGGCTGATTGACACACTTTATGCCTTCAACAGTGGTAATGTAGAGACATTTCAGGCTTTGAAGTCGGCGTGGGGTCAGCAGGTGAGTGAATGAGTTGCTATATTGCTTAAGGCCTAGGCTCAATATTTACAGAGGACACTTAGATTCTGTAGACCTTTACCTTAAGAATTCCTGACTCCGGTGCATTGGTATAATTTTAATCATAGAAGTATAATGTTTTTTTCATCTTGATACGTAC
The DNA here is from genome assembly GCF_000699105.1 of Pygoscelis adeliae. Classification (NCBI taxonomy): domain Eukaryota; kingdom Metazoa; phylum Chordata; class Aves; order Sphenisciformes; family Spheniscidae; genus Pygoscelis; species Pygoscelis adeliae. The sequence continues at coordinate 1,148,741 of NW_008823871.1, read as the reverse complement.
CATTAGTTTTCTTTTGGCTTTCCTCTGTGTCTCGTTGATTGAAAGAAGTAAAGAGAAGTCTCTTGTGATCCAAGGGGAAAGCAAACAAAAACGGCATGCAGTCCTGCACAGGAAGATAATCTCTGATTTAATTTCTGCAATGCCATTCGTTCCCAGTATTAAACTGCTTCCGATGTAAAATAGTGGTTTTCCTTTGTGTTCTAGGAAGTTTGAGGAAAACAGTGGTGTTGGATATTAACTACACTGACTATACCAGAAATTATTGATATAGCAGTAATTTACAGGTCGACTTGTATGTCCACTTGTGCGAGGCTCTGGCCTATGGTACAAGGTTGCCTGCCTTGCGAAGCGCTGCATTTAATTGTGCAGTTCTTATGGTTTGTTTTATGGAACCGTTACCAGGTAGTGGGTGGGTTGTAATGGCCTCCTCCCTCGTAAATGAGGGTAGGGGGTCCCCATGTGGCTTACTCCTGTGTGTAGCATGCTGTTCTCCCCTGGGGGGGGGGGGAGGGGGAAGTAATAACTTAACTTGTTCCATTTTATCCTCTTACAGCCAGATCTGGCTGCAAATGAAGCACTTCTGCTGCAAAAGATTCAACTGTTATGTCTTATGGAGGTGAGCTGAGAACTGTGATGTGTTAAATGTGGGAAATGGAAAGGGGCTGCTCCAGCTACCTTTTGGTGGGGGTAGTACTGCTAAATGTTCTGTTCTCTGCTGGGTGCATGCATTCACTCGTCTTACAGAAACTCGTGGGTAGAAATAGTTGACTGCAAATTTTGCCTCTAGGTGGTGCCAAAAGGCAAGGACTGCTAGGGAAAAAAGCCTTGTGGCTACTACTTGTTTGCGACTTCAAGGGTGTGCTCTTTCAGGCAGGATATGGAGGTGGGGAAGAAAAAGAGCAAGCTTTGTATCTTGAGGATGGTATCTGAAATGATAACTCTTAAAGTGTGTTCGAGTATAACAAAGATTTCTAAAACAGTTAAAATCTTTGTTTACTAAGGACTGAAAATCCTTTCCCAGATAGGTAACCCTACACACTTAAACAGTTTCTTTCCTGTGACTTGAAGGCTTTGGCTCTGTTGTTACCAAATAATACTGGTGTATAAACCTCCGTGGCCCTGGATCTGTTTCAAAAACTTAAATATTTGAGTTCTCTGGAGCGTAATGTATGTTTATACACACCCACATACCAATATTTGTGTATGTTAATGTGTATATGTATTCCACTTCTAGTGTTTTACTGTGAACGAGTTTTATCACCTATAGGTACTGTGTTATCTCAGGGATTTGGTATGCACTGGGATGTTTCAACACAGATTGATCTGCTTTGGAGATTATGTTGCCTAGAAATCTGTGTGGAGCAGCAAGGTGTGTGTGGAGGAGGGAGTGGTACTACTCCTTTCTGCTGATGTAAATGCATTTTTCTTTGAAGTATTTTGATTAAATATGAGAAATGCAGTTGCTACTGCAGATTGAGAGCTCGGCAGGGCAGTATGAGGGAAGCTGTGCGCACTGTTGGAAAAAACTAAAACTGTGTGGGATTTATTTTTTGTTTTGTTTACTTGAGTTCAGATGACTTTCACCCGACCGGCCAATCACAGACAGCTCACTTTTGAAGAGATTGCTAAGAGTGCCAAAGTCACTGTGAATGAGGTGAGTTCAGGTTTAGACAAACTTATTAATGTCCAAGTTCTTGAAGATCTACAAGTGTCTGGATAGACCTACTCCCATAGGTGAACTCTTAAGTAGAAATGTTCTCCCCTGTTCTTGTGCATTTGCAGAACTGTGTTAAGAAGGAATTAACTGCTTGATGCTCCTGTTTCTTGGCAAATAAATTTTTGAAGATTCTTAGTCATAGTCTTAAGTTGGAAGAGAGCTCTAGGTAATCTGTTCCCATGTGCTCTTGAAAGCAGGCCTTTGGATTAGATTATGCAGGGCCCTGTCAAGCTGTCTTGAGTTTTTCCAGCGGGGGGAAATGTCACTGATGTTTAATTTTTCTCATGGTGAAGAATTTTCTTCTGTTATCCAGATGGAATCCTCGCTCAAGTAAATCCTGCCTGTGGTCTCTTGTCCTTTCACCTTGCATCCTTGTGAAAATAGTACCTCTTATCTTCTGTGTTACTGCCTTTTAGGCACTGGAAGACTGTGATGAGGTATCCCCAGGCTGCCTCTTATCTAGGCTGAACAAATAAAATTTCTTCATAATGTCAAGTTCTCAGCCTCCTAATCTTGGTGGCCCTTTGCTAGACTCTCCAGTTTTGCTGTGCCCCCCTTAAACTGAAAGGGGGGCACGCAAAACTGGACACGGTGTTGCAGGTATGCTCCAACAAGTGCTGAGTGGAACGATCACATCCCTTGATCTGCTGGCTGTGTTCTTACTGATGCAGAGCAGGACGCAGTTCCCCTTTGTTGCTACGGGGGCACGCCCCTGGCTCTTGCACAGTTTGCTGTCCCCCCCCAGACTCTGCTCCTTTCCATCAGAGGATACTCCGCTGAGTATATTCAGAGTACACCGCAGCCAGTCAGACCTCTGCCTGTCAGGTTGCTTGTGGTCGTTCGGTCTCGGGTGCAGGACTCCATGCTTATCTTCACTGTACTTCATGCGATTCATGTTAGCCCAATCTATTGAGGTCTCTCTTCATGGTAGCTCTTATTTCCAGCACACCTACCTCTCCCTACCAGTTTGGTGCATTGTGAAATTGTCATCCAGCTAGCTTAAAGACAGTTAAATAGTATCAGACCCAGTGTCAACCCCTAAGGAACACTACTCATAACCAGCTGCCTGTTCAACTTCGAGCCTCTAATGTTTGAGCTCGGTGGTTTAGCACATTTTCCACTCATCTTGTGGTGGTTCTGTCTGTGCCGTAGCTTACCTTGTCAACAAGGACGTGGTAGAAGGTCCTGTTGAGCATTTTGCTAAAAGAAAGGTACAGGGCACCTACGGCGCTCTCTTCGACCACTGAGCAAGTTATTTAATTTAAAAAGGCAATCATATTGGTCAAGCACATCTTACCCATGGTAAATCCATGTTGACTCTTTCCAGTTACCTTGATCTTCCGGGGATTTCAGAGAAAAGAAAATAAATCCGTTCTTAGGGAAAAGAAATCTCTCCTGTATATTTAGATGTCGAGTCTCAAGGCAGTTTTATAACCTAAAAGGTGGGTGTGAGAGAGGCTGCAGCTGCCCTTGATTTTGTTGTGTGTAGTAAACAGTCTTCCAAAAGCTAGTGCCGTTTAAAGATTTTATTCATCTCAGGGGAAACTGGGTGATTTTCAGCTGTTTCCTTGAATTACTATTTTTTTTATGTTTAGGTGGAACTGCTGGTGATGAAGGCTCTCTCGGTAGGCTTGGTAAAGGGCAGTATTGATGAAGTCGATAAGAAGGTGCACATGACATGGGTACAACCACGCGTGTTGGATTTACAACAGGTAATGACCAGCTTGAATATTAAGGCAGCACTAACTTGTTTTGGTGTGTGAGGTGACCTGGAAATTAACTGTGAAGGGTCACTGAGAATGTCTCCTTAGTGCTTCTTAAGATGCTTGGAAAACGAGGAAGTATTTCCAGCTTTTCCTCATTCTTTTTTACATTGCTGCCTTTAGCTTTTACCTTGGGTACATGGAGCGTTTTGTAGCTGTGTTTTGCAGTAAGTAGTTAGAAACCTGTCAGGAGATAGAATAGGATATTAGTGACACTTCTCTTCTGAAAGCCACACAAACCACCATAAACCACAAATGCTATGACTGTGTTTTCCAGAATGATGCAGACATCTGTGTGGCTGCTTCAAGCCTAAATGCATGAACCAAAATCTTGGAGTTTCTGGGTTGTAGGTGGCACGCTTGTCTTGGGAAGAGAGAAGTTCAGGGTGATAAAGACGAAGGTGCTGAGCGTCTCAAGTTCATCCTTGTAACATTTTAGGAGACTGTATAGGGTGCCTTTTACCTTTTAAAAAAAAAAAATTCAGTACATGAAATACTAGCTGCAAACAATTCCTTTTGTGCATTTCGATTTAACTTTAAACATGGCCATTTTGATGGTAAAAGATGTTAAGTAGCATCTTTCTAGATGTATGGGGTTTTGAGTAGTTGTTTGGGATCCCAAGTGTTTGTCCTTAAGGTGGATATCGGTATTTCCAGTAGTTGAGGCATTAAAGTTACTGTGGGCTTGCCTTGCAGATCAAAGGAATGAAAGACCGCCTGGAGTTCTGGTGCACAGATGTGAGGAGCATGGAGATGTTGGTGGAGCACCAAGCTCATGACATCCTAACATAGAGGACCTTGCACTACCCCTGGGAGAGTAATTTCTACTGCTGCTGACGCTAGCAGCACTCAGACCACTGACTCTGTACTGAATTATATTGAAGGGGGGTGGGTGGGCAGAGGGGAGAGCAGCTTTTTGACGCTTGTTCGGAGGAGTAAGTGGCCTTTTGCTGTGTAACCCTTTGGTGCTTGGAGTCAAGATTTCCCTATGCGCTAACATTAGTGGCACTGACCATGAGAGCTCCCATCCCGCTCTCGTAAAAGGAGGACAAAGGCTCCGCAGTGGTTGATTTATCAGTCTTGTTATCAAACCGTTGTGAGAGGATGTGATGCTGGCTGCATGTTACGGGAGCGGAAGCTATTTGCCGGGTAAAGGGGCTAGCAGAAGCTCCTTTATGAGAACATGCTAGAGAGGTGCCTGACCAATATGTGGTACTACTTAGCGGTATTGGCCTTAGGAGGGCATGACCTTCCCCGGTAACCTGTCTCTCCCCCTGCCCCCGCAGCAGCCCAAAGGCAGCATTACTGAAATCATCTTTCTCCTTTTGCCCCCCTCCTCCACAACCCCTCCTCCTCATCTGCAGTAGAGGAAGCGTTTACTCCGTCAAAGGGTGTTTTCCAGGATTACTGTTTAGTGGATGTGGTTTTGTATACTTTTGGGGGTGGTTGTCTTTTACAAACACTTTGTGCTAAAGTGAGGTGCAGCAGTATTGCTGGAATAAACTTCTCTGCCTTCCCTTTTCTGTAGTTCTGTGTCTGTCGTCTTCATAACTTGCAGTTGAGCCTCTGATCTGTTTAAAAATATGCTTTCTTTTAAGTCTCATGTTACAAAAACTCTTTGTCCAAGAACAAGACAGATTTAAACAGTCTGTTAATCACCAGTGGGACTAGTATGTAATTTACTCTATGTACTTTATTGTCAAGTCCTTTTCTTTTGTGGGAAGCTGTAGTCCTGATGCCTTTTCTCAAGTGGAGGAAGCATTACTGACTGAAAAGGCCTAAATGAGGGCTGAGACAACAAGTTTTTGTTCTGCTTTTGCCTCTTAACAACTGCTACTTTAAAAGCTTTCTGTAATGTAATTGTTTTGCTCTACTGCTGCTGCGATGTCTTTATGGGGATGGAAGATGATTGCCCACTTTGAGAATTTGAAACAAATGCAGATCTGAACTGGAGGCTGCCTCCAAGTATCCATTTGGATGCATAATACTCCTAATTATAAGGCGGTAATAGCAAACTACACTAAGGTTTATAACAGTAACTTTAAATTGAACGGAGTCATATTCACATACCTGGCTAAATTCCTTGGGATTTAAGTGGATTTTTAAATGCTGCTGCCAATGTATCCACGGTCAGTTCTTGCTTCGCAGCGCCAGTTTGATTACTGCTGTGATTCGAGAGCTCTAGTTATCAGTTTGATTCTCTGGTGTCACTCTAACAAACTGTACTACTGGAATTTTTATACTTTGCATGCTTTTTCTAGTTTGCTGTCTTGACTCTCAGGGTTTAATGCCAGCCACGGGGAAAAAATGAAAGCACATGGCTGATGCTAGACTGCTCTGCGGGTGCAAAGATGCTTCAGGCAAGGGAGACTTAAGCTTTTTAACAACAACAGCAATCAAATTGTCAGACCCTATACCCAGATCCTGGTCACCCTCCACCCTTCTGCCTCTCCAGTCACTTCTGGCCTAAATTTCTTCCTGGTTTGGCGTTGTTCAGTTCTGAATGCCTGCCTCTTCCCTGTCCAGTCCATCAGTTCTATCATTTTGCGCTGCCCTTGTTTGTTCAGCCGTTGGAGTGTGCATTGAACCACATTGTTTCCTCCTCCTGTGTTGTGCAATTTGACTTTCCCTGGTTCTTGCTTCATCTTGTCTTTCAAAGCTCATTCCTGATGTCGCTTTTACTGGCTTCAGAAGAGTTTGTGGGGGAGACAAGCGTTCTGATCGGGAAAATGTTTCCTTTGTTTTATAGCTAAGGACAGGAAAAAGGCTTTAAAAAGTACAATCTCCTTAGTAGTGTCATGTCACCACAAGTTAGGAGTAAATGAAATGCCAACCGTGCGGCAAAGCCCACGCATCATAGGGCTGCTATCGCTTTAGATGAGAATCAAAAAAACCTGGAGCGTTAACTGTTGAAACGGCACTAAAGTCTTCTCCTGAGAGTATCCTGACAACCCTCTTGTACTGTGGGGAGTGATCACTTGTATGTAAATGTTTGAGCAGGTCACTGAAGATCTGCAGTCTGAGTGAATTATGACACTTGTTCCAGAGGTTTTTCCAAGATATCTGGAAGTATTATTTGCTACCCAAACCTTCCTGTGTGGGAGCAAGTGCTGGCTGTCTGCTTCCATAATGCAAATTAGGAAATTTCGTGTGTGTTTGGGGGGTGGAGAGGTTCTTCATGCAGGAAAAAGAGTCAGATGTGCAGCACCCAGACCGCAGACCATTTTAAATGTCACTTACAGCCTTTGAGTATTTTCTTGCTGGGAATTTAACTTGATTTTGCTCCTTGCTAGTGCTGTGAGTGGTTCCTTGGCATCTGCCCTGTGCTTCACTGCAACTGTGCAAGGTAAAAGCTCCAGTGGGAAATATGCCTCCCTGCGGGAGCCTGCTGCAGACTTACAAAGGAGAACCGCCTTTAGGACAGCGTGCTGTCCAACAGCAGGATTACAGATCTATTCCCCTATGAACAAGCACATGGTTGAAGCAAAACCAACAAGCCATTATGCTGAATGCTAATGTGAATTTTAATGAACAAACTCAGAGGGTTCCTTCCCAGTGAAGATCTGTTCTGTGGTTTTATCTTCACCCATACGTCTGCTCTCAATGGGGAGCAGGTTGTTCTTGCCGCTTCTTAACCTGATCTGCTCTTGTAGTGATCCACGTGTGCCATGATCCAGGCTGCTGGTATCAGGAGGCATGCGGACATCACGGAAAGACCGATGACTTGCTCCTGCCGGCGGGAGAAGAAACGGAAGAATTAGTGGGACGGCTGCGCAACGGCCACACCGTATGTGGGGCTCCTGGGACGGCTGCACACTGGTGCTGCGTCTAATGCAATGGATCAAGCACGCTTGTCCACGCTTCTTGCTCTTTCCAGACCCACGGCTGTCAGATGGACACACCCTGGGGCTGTGGGAAGGAGATTTGGGTAAGCGCAGCAGTTTCCACCAACAGTGAACCAAGCTGGTTGCTCTCTAGGTTTGTTTCCATCACTCTGTGTTTCTCTGTCATGATACTCACCGGGAAATCAGAGCAACTTGTGACCTTCAGTCAGCAGTGAGGCTTGGGCTCACAGTGTTTCCAAGAGCAGCTGTGCCTGACTTTCAAATGACTTTGAGGTGTGAATTGCAACCAGCAGCAGGCTCTTATATTTCTGGTGCACCAGGGCAGCACTTAACCCCTTGCACTGTCACTGTTACTTCTTTTTTTATTTGGCTAGAAAAAGAGTCTCCAGGCTCGTGAGCACTTTGTTGCAGACCTTGGAAAGGCGGCAGGGGATAAACTCCACAAGCAAGGGGTGGAGGTGAAACCTAGCCGGGATTTCTGGTGAAAAGCTCCTTTTTCCAAGCTCATTTCACCCAGCCCAGGAGGGTTGCTGGAGGCTCCTGTGTTGGTGGGGATCATCCCCAAAGGGAGGAATGATGGAGGGACCTACACGCTCTGGCTCTGCGATGGCAGCAGACCCTATCCTTGCCCGCAGGGACACCTGCTTTGGGGTGTCCCA
>NW_008823871.1:1129065-1140186 GCF_000699105.1 Pygoscelis adeliae | reverse complement strand
CTGGGCTGCAGCTGCCCAGCCTGTCACTGCTGCCACCACCCCCCCGCTGCCACCCCTCGGCACGGGGCCTGCTGCTCTCCCAAGGGCACGGCAGCAGAAAACCCTTAAATGCCAAGATTTTCCCAAATTGCTCACTATTTAATTTTTTTTTTTCTTCCCTTAAGTGTTGGGTTTTTTTTTTTCCTCAGCAGCACCCAACTCCCCACGCCTCTGAGGTCAAAAACCATGTCCCCAGCCAGCAAGGTGGGAACTCTCTGCCATGCTCTGCTGGAGAGCAGACCTGTTCTTCTCTCAGGCTTTTTAAAACTTATTACACTCAAAACACAGTGTACTTTTTTTTTTTAAGCTGTTGCAGATGTGATGCCTGATCTCTGTCTGATTGCAGCGAGCAGGACCTTGCTCGTCCCATCCGTGGCGGTGGCTTCTCCGTGTTCCTTTGCGGCTCTGTTTGCATAGGCTCAGAACCGTGTATGCGCAGGCTCCTCCTTACGCGGCGTTGTCTGTCCAGCAAGGCTGTCAGCTGCAGGCTAAGGTGCCGGCAGGTCTGTTGCCGGTGTTTGATCAAGTTGGGCTGGAGTTTGCAAAAGCAACTTCCAACTTGCCCCGACCTGAGAGCAGAAGTGGCTGAAAGCCTTGAGCCTGGGTCTCGTTCCTCCGATGTGTGGATGCTTGTCAGTGGGAGAAAGAGTGCCCTTTCAACTTCAACATGTGCCTGCTTTGCTGAATAACCCAGCCTTGTCCTGCTCTGCCTTAAAAACAGCTCTGCAGAAAGCTTGCCAGGGTTTGTACGGACCAGCTCAGAGTTCTTCCTGGAGTTGGGGAATGCCGTGTTCCTCTCTCTGACTCTCCTTGCAGCTCCTGGGGCTTCATGGTCGCAGCAGGCTCTTCTGCGGGATGAAATTGGGTCCTGTCCTTAGAAGGAGGTCAGAACGCTTTTCCCAGAACAACTGTCTCGGGAAGGTGCAGGTTTTTACCTTAGCAATGGCACGATGGGCCGCACGGACCGTGACTGGTCAAGCACACGTTTGTTGATGAAAGATGACCGCTGAAACTTAAAAGCGGTAACAGAATCCTCCTACCTTATGTCTGCTGCTTGCAGCTGGCCTTCCAAAGGACTTCCCTTTGATTCCCTGCTCATCAGAGCCCTTTTCTCCAACCAGCTGACAGTCAGTAATCTCTCGGTGCAGCAGACACAAAGCTGGGGGGCTGGCGGAGCCTCCGACAGTGAAGACTTTTCTTCTGAGCAGTTTCACAAGACATCTGCCTCTGGGACAAGGAAAAGGAGTAAGTGATCTCCAGGAAACTCCGCTAGATGACACCTCACACTTATCTACTTCCCCCTTAGCCTTAGCTGATTTTGTAGAGCAAACCCGTGTTCCGCTGTGCCTCTTTACGCTGCTTTTAGCGATAGAAATACTGACCTGCGTGTTGTCAGGAGCAGCTCTTCTTTCTCCTCCTCGTCGGGAGGAAGCATCCAGGCAGCAACCGTCTCCCTCCCCATCTTGCCCCACTGCCTGCGGGCTGTGAGCGGTTCTAGCTCTGTTTCTGTTTGTCTAGACCAAATGATGAAGGACCTGTCTGCTCACAGAACCACTCAAACAAGAACTGCGGTGTCCGTAGGCACCGGCAGCACGGCCACACCAGTCTGCCATTTGCTAGCACCAGAGCAGGCATCTCAAATCCCCTGTGCCACCAACGCTCACGTGTTCAGCATTTTAGGGTGGGAAGGAGGGGGAGCATTCCTGTGCCTTGGTCCCTTCCTGAAAACCTACCTAAAACAAACCTACCTAAAACCTTCTTTTGCTCCTGTAGATCAAGCTTCTCATCTGTGGCAAAAGCTTGTGTTGAGGAGCATTGCTGGGGTTAACAGGGGTGACAGCAAGAGTGGCCACATTGATCTGGGGCAGCTGTGAAAGGCTTGGTTGTGTTTTCTATGACTAGTAGGAGAATAATCTCGTTGTTGAGGAGTAAAGCCTTGCAAATTTTGTTTTGAACAGGAGCTAAAGAAAAGGACCAATTAAAATCCTTGATAAGCTGGAGAAACAGCTGGTGGTAAAGGATAGATGTGGCTAATGGATTTCCCCTGCAATTCTTAGAGAAACTTGTCTGTGCCCTGACTTATCCAGGAGAAAATCATATTCTGCAGTTGAACAAGGAAAAAAAAAAAAAGCCTTCAGAAACCCTCTGTTCTGGTCACAGCAAGATCAGCTACTCTGAAAAAGCTACGGCAGAGTTCGAGGAGGTTTTGGCTTGCTGTGAGAAAGGGCTTTTCTGAAAAAGAATATTTCAATGTTCCTTTAATAAAGCAAAGGAAGCAGAGCGGATGCCTGTTGGGTCAGCTGGGGGAGTGAAGTGCTCTTCACCCGTGTGCCGGCGGCTGCTGGAGGGGATGCTCGCACCCAGAGCCCTGATGGGGTCTCTGCTCTGAAGCACGTGGGGGCAGCCTGCCTGCCCTCTGGCAGGTTGGATGTACTTGCCTCTGCCATAGACTCAGCCCTTGCCTGAGACCAGCTAGTGGCTGTGAAGATTAAAGAAAAGACTAAATTAAACTTGCAGTGGCAAGGTATGAGCTTAGATCCTTGAATACGAAAGGAGTAGAGCTGGGAGCAAATATTAATTGGTTGGGCTCTGTGCTTTGCTGCTCGTCAGGATTTCTCCGAAGCATCTCTCGGGTATCTGCAGCAATGGGACTGGTCCAGCAAGGCTCTGCTGGGCAGGGAGCATCCGCCTTCTCGGCTCCTTTCCTGACGATTCTATGAGAAGACCAGGAGCGGTTGACACAGGAGAGCTCTTTGACCCTTTCCACCTCTCATTTTGGTAAGGAAGGCGTACAGCAGCTCTTCTTCTTAACCCAGACACCCTTGCTGCTCCTCTTCCTTTTTCTCAGCTTCCTCCCTGGGTGTTTTTTGGCAGGAAGGCCACTCCAGGATACATTACCACGTGCGCCCTTTTCCACCACCGTGGAAAGCCTTCCCTTTGGTCCTGTTCAGCATGACTGGACCCGGAGGTAGGACAAACAACGCTGCCTTCATCCGTGCCCCGCAGTCTCTTCCCCAGAAGCTCACACCATGTTTCCAGCGTGGTCTCTGGCCTTGCGTTCCTCCTGACTCGGTCGATAGCTGCATCTGTTCTCTCTGGGGCTGGCAGTGGTGGGCTTGAGGCTGAAGCCGGAGGGACTCGTCCCGCCTTGCTCAGGAGGGAGCGGTGAGGAGCTTTCCCCTTCCCCAAGCAGCAGCCAGCAGAGAGAGGCGATGTCTTTCACTGCTTCTGGACTGAGGAAACACGTTTCTGCTTCCTTAATGGTGATGGCAGCTTTGCTAGAGTCGGACTTTTCTGTGGATTTACAGAGGAGAACAGATGTGCAATATCTATCCTGTAAATGCTGGATTGTTCAATAAGATAATCCTCCTCTCTGAGCACCAGGGCAGAGGCAGTAGGTTGGTCAGAGGCACAGCATCTGGCTGCAGTGTTCTCCATGTCTCCCCTGATCCGTGAGGACAGGACCGTAGATCTTCCCGCTAAGGACCAAACATGCTGCAGAGGGTAGGACAGAGAAACCGCTGATGTGATGCCCCTCTAACACATTAGGGACACGGGTAGTGCTCGATGGGGACTGAGTAGGGAACTTTGAAGATGCTCCTGCTGCAGGAGTGTGAAGGCTGACGAGTGAAAGCTGGGGCTGCCCCATGCTTGGGCTGAGCTCGGAGATGGCTCTTAGTGTGGGGAAGGGAGCAGGAAAGGCTTTGAGACAGAAGAGACATAGGATCAAGTAACGGGTGGATCTGCGAGCCTCCATCTTCTAGTGAGCGTTGACAAGTGAGCTGGAGGCATGTCTGGCATCCAGGGGAATATTCATTTAGATCCACAGTAATTTGCTCTCCCACCCCCTGTCCCCCCCTCCCCCCCAAGCTTGGGTTTGTAATGCAATACTTCTATGCTGTCCTACGCTCGCCGTGTTTGATGGGGAGTGAAAGTGTCTATGGAGAGGCTGTCACCTCCTTTGCTGAAGGGCATGACATAGGGTGAATTTTGGCCATTGCATTCAACAGTCATGAGATCTGCTTTTTGGCTCGCCTGCGACACAAGGCAGCAGGAGCTTCGCCAGCTCCCAAAAAGGTCTGCAGGGAACCAGGTAGCTTGAGCCTTCGCCACGGTCAGAAGACGTGTGTGCAGCACTGTGACTGCTGGATGTCTCGAGGACTTGCACCGGTCAAACTCGGTCATGGATCTCTTCGGAGAACCACATTGCAGCAAGGCAAGAGCCAGGGCACAGTCGTGCCAGGGCGAAGAGCCTGCTGGGGACAGGTGCTGTGTCCAAGGCGGTGTGGCCCTGGAGCGTGGTGGGGCTCAGCCCGGGGAAGGACGGGCATTTTCTCGTGTAACAGCAGGTGACCTGGCTCTCTTTGGGGACAGCTTGGTAAAATGCTGCTCCGTCTGTAACTGGGCTTTAGCAGCGACAGGAGATGTTAGGGGCTGGGAGATGATGTTAGGGGCTGGATGCCAGCAGTGCCTCTGCGGTGCGGGAAGTCGGGGCGGGTGCTCACTGGCACCGGTGCTGTGCCTGGAAAAGCCTGCTGCGGTGGGGGCAGAGAGGGGTCACGGGAAGGAAGCCGGGAAAAGCGTGCCAAAGCTGAAATCCGGATCCGTTCCCTCCGAAAGCAAGTGAGGAAATGGGTTAGCGCGTGGCTGGGGACAAAGGGGGGTTATTACACGTAGTTCCTGCTGCGGAGGTGTGTGCGCTGCTCTCCCCGCGCTCTGGCTGGAAAGCAGCCACAGCTCTCTACCGGGGCCATTGCCACATTTCTCGGGCAGCTTTTAGATGATAAATCATCGGAGACTGGTTTTTCTCTCTTGGTTCCTTCTTCCCCAGAGCGCCAGGCAGCGCTGGAACCTCTGTGCTCCCCGCCGTGGGCAATGGCTCATCTGGGCAAACACCTGCGTGTCAAGATCTTTTTCTTTTTTTTTTTTTTTTTTTTAAGGTTGGGGAAAAAAGTTACCTCCTTCCTTCTTTCTCAGTTGGGTAACTTCCGTCCTTCCCCCCGTGCGGGAGCCCCACAGCAGCGGCCTCTGCCTGCACAGCCAGAGTTCACGCTCAGCCCCAGACCAAAGGCAAGATCTAACCTCCTCACTTTCTGCACCCCCCTTTTGGTTTTGTGTGGGTTTTTTTTAACTTTCCTGAAGGCAGGAGGAGGATTTTTCTCACAATTCTATCTCGGGCACCGCCTGGCGTGAGGAAACCAGGCTGTCCCTGAGAGCTGCCAGCTGCTGTCGGGGAGGGATTCTGGGGACTGCCAGCCCGGCTGGGGCGAGCTCTTGCTGCTCTTGTCCTGCTCCGGCTGGCTTTCCAGCTCCACTTGGAGAGTCTTTCCGTGCCTTACTTTATTGTTTCTATATTATTCTAGTGCTTAGCATTGCCAGGCGCCACCTACAGCTCCCTTTTGTAAGGTGCTGTTTATATGTGTCTATAGCTTTAATATATATTTATGTTATATACTATATATAAATATCTTTTATATGTTTATATATATCAATGAAATAAAAAGCTGCTACCCCAGCAAGCCAGTAACTGAAGCTGAGCTAGAGATGCAAGAGTGAGGGGGAGCACAGGGGTACAGTGGGCTGGGAGATGGGGAGCTGCTGAGGCCGCAGAAGGGTATTGAATAGTGTCACAGAATACACAGCTGGGAGGAAGAGGAGGGAAGAAGAGGAAGGTGGCTGTGTTGTATTGGGAGAAACTGGTGAGATCCTGTTGCAGAGCGGGCAGCAGAAGAGGAAGAGGGGGGGAGATTGGAGAAGTGACAAAGCCAATGGGTCGGTGAGGTTTGGGTGGGCTGGAGGAGCCGCCTTGCTTGGCTGGGAGACGGCCGGAGCGAGGGGGGAACAAAGGGAGCTGCGAAGGAGGAAATGAGCCCGGGCGGAGGAGACCCACCCCAGGCGCTGGGAGGAAAGCTGGGATGGAGGAAAGGCGCTGGTGGAGGCGCTGGTGGCGATCAGAAAGGAGACTAAAAGAAAGGGAGACCCTAGGAATGTAACGAGGCTGGGGGCAAGCGAGCAGCCAGCTTTGCCGATGACCGGGGTGTTGCAGGGAGGTTGCAGAGGGAAGCAGCTTGCAGCCCCCGCTTTTGGCTGGAGTCCAGCACGGCCACCCTCGGCCTGCCCTCCCTTCGTCCGTGCAACCCTTGTACCTGACTCTGTCGTTGTCGCTCTGCAGCTCGGGTTGGTAAAAATGGCTGATGGCAAAGACGACCCCGCCGTGTTCACCTCCGCTTCTCTGCCCTCAGACCCACGGCTGCTGGCTACGGTGACTAACGCTTACCTGGGCACCCGTGTGTACCGGGACATCCTCCACGTCAACGGTGTGTACAACGGGGCGGTGGGAGACACGCACCGTGCCGACATCCCCAGCCCTGTCAATGTCAGAATGACAGTGCCTGGTGCGGACAGCCTGGCTGAGACCTTCACCTTGAACACCCGGACGGGTAAACAGCAGACCACGGGCAGGAATCGCCCTGTCCTTCTGCCTCCTTTCAGATCTCCGTCTTGGGCACTCATCGCTCTTTCTCTCTAGCTGCTGGTGACCCTCTTCTAGAAGTTAAAAGTCTCTTTGCCTGCGTTGCCTCTTCCACAAGGTCCCATCTTTCTTCTCCCCATTCTCCGTTTGCCTGCGGGGTGTTGTTCTTTTGAGTTGTGTTGGAGCAAGTGGAAAATTCCCCTTTCTTGTGAGAATAAGAGTGATTTTTCAGACTGTATCTCAATCCCTGCTGGAGCCAGGCTCGGCAAACGCTGTTTAATCATGAAGCGTGGTAAAATGTTTTATAGCACAAATCATTCCTCAGTGGCTTGGCCAGATTCAGCGTGTTAACAGTGTTGTTCAGTCAAAAGCTGTGTTTGGGTCTGGACCTGGGAAACAGGTTCCTTTGCCAGTAGGAACCAGTAGATAGGGCAGAAATGGGAGTCTGGGGCAGGACATCAGGACCTGATGGTTCAAAAGGCTGATGGCTCTCGTTGTGCTTGCAGGAACCTTCAGCCATGTGCTTCAGTCAACTGATTATACAGCCACCCATCAGATCTACGCTCACCATTCCCTTGTCCACTTGATGGCCTTCAGCATCACCATCCAACGATCAGCTCACACCACCCAACCCATCACGGTCCAGCTCCAGACTCCTTTTGTGCCAAAGAGCCGGGACCTGGACCTGAACCAAGGACCAGACTTCCAGGGAGCGCAGTGAGTTTGGATCACAGGGGGATCTTGCCCTGAATATGCCCTTCATGGGCTGTTGCACGCTGCCCTGCTCACCATTGGGAAATAAATTGCAAAAGTAAGGCTAGATTGAAATGGTAAGTAGCGTGGAGGCTTGTGCAAATCTGCTTCTTCCTGGCAGGTATATATTAAAAAAAAAAAAACCCACCAAAATTAAGTATAGGAACATTTTTATTAGTTGCAACTCCAGAATTATTACTTACAGTGACACGTAAAAGAGCAATGAAGGCCCCAGGGACTAGATGTGATTACAAAGAAATGAGCTTGGGCAAGATAGTGAGTTTGGAGGAGATGACCTCTAAAAATGGCTTGCTGGGATTGGGGACCGGTTGTAATGAATTTCAGTCTCCTGTGCTTTGGGGGTGGGACGGCAGCTGAGCTGAAGCGTGGGGACAAGGGAGCTTCCATCCGAGGTGGGAACGGGAGCCTGATACTCAGCTGCTGGGGGGAGGTCCCTTCCGTGTGGGTGGACGTGCACGGAGTCCCACCTGCTCCACTCTCCCTTTCCCTGTTCCTTGCTGTCTCCCACAGCTACGTCTACGGGAAGACGCTGGTTCCCGAGGTGGAGGGGGGACCCTGTCCCACAGTTCACATGCTCTGGACTCCCGTGCCGCAAGACTTGACGTTGCACGGGGAGGAGCGGGAGCGATCCTGGGAGTTCCTGACGGCCGTGGCCGAGAGCGAAGAGGAGGTGAAGAGGAGCTACAGCAAAGGGCTGGCCCTCATCGCTGTTGGTTCCCTGCACTCCTCCCATGCCCACGCGTGGACCATGCTGTGGCGAGGCTGCTGCATAGACCTGGATGGACCTCTGCCTTTGAGGCAGGCCCTCTATGGGTGTCTCTACTACCTGCTGAGCGCCATCCCGCCCCGGGGGAACCTGGGCTTTCTCTTCCATGGCATCAGCCCTGGTGGCTTGTCCAACGGCACTCAGGGCGAGGACTACTGGGGGCACATCTTCTGGGACCAGGTGGGTGGAGGCTGTGCTAGCTGGTAACCTGGGGGCTTTGCACAGCGACTGGGATGGAGAAGTCTCAGCAGGAGGATGCTGGGAGGCCTCCTCCTTACCCCCAGGTAGGGGTACCTTGGCACCAGCTTCTTGTTGGAGAGCATCCTCCTGCTCCTTTTGTAACAGCTACTCAGACCCAGCTCGATCCCTGGAATTACTCGTCTGGGTTATCCTCTAACTCAAAAGCAAATTGCCTAAATCAAAGCTAGATGCCTGGGGCTGCTCCGTAGCCAGTGGGGGCGAGGGGCCGGGAGAGACCCCACTGCAGGGCAGCCCCCTTCCTCAAGCTGAGGTCTGGGGCTAAGATAGTTCAGGTTGCTCACCCAAGGGAGCTTCAGTGACTAGCTTAGAGCACGGCCACCAGCTTTTAGCTGTTTAAAACAAAACAAGTTGAAACCTGCCCTTCTCCTCCCAGCTTCGGTAGCATCGGCGAGCCCTGTTGTGCCTGAACCACTGAAAAAACAGAAGTGTTTTCCGTGATGGGCACGTTCAGCTTTTAAACATAAGTTTGGTGTGTACTCAATAAGCTGGCTGGGCTGGGTGGCTTTGCCCCAGTCAGAGGGTTAGATCTACTCTCGGAGCAGCCATGCCGAATGGGTGCACAGCTCTGCAGCTGAATAACCATTGTATGGTGTGAGCAGGAGACGCTGCTGGATGGTGTTGAGGCTCTTGTGCTAAACCCAGCCTGGTCTTCCAGTGGGCAAGGGCTTTTCGGTCCTGTGGACCTTGTGTGCTTTCTTGCTGGTGATGCATGTGGTTTTGACCCTCTCCAGAGCCTTCGGCTTTGGAGAACTCCTGCCTCCCTTCTCTTGCATGATGGGAGGTCCTGCTGAGATCATCCTAGTGAGATACCAGAGAGTAGCAGGCATGGGCAGAAACAGTCCCTTGTGGATTTATGGCTTTTAATGAGCCCACGGGACAGCACCTTTAAGTAGTAGCAAAATCACGGTCAGAGCATTTGGGATGGGGGCGGACTTGAAGGGTGAAACTGGTGGGAGCATCTGGGTGCCCCACCAGCCAATCTCACCATCTTGCCTTGCTTGGATGTTTCCAGGACACCTGGATGTTCCCGAACATTCTGCTATTTTATCCTGAAGCTGCCCGAGCCATCCTGGAGTACCGGATTCGCACGCTGGAAGGAGCCTTACGCAACGCGCAGGAGCAAGGCTACAAGGTGGGGACAGAGATGTTGGGCTGAGGGCAATGCAGCACAGCCACTGTCACCCAGTGTCCTGGTTTTGGCAGGGATAGAGTTAAACCACGACACCCAGGGGGACAGTTGGGCTTTTGCTCTTCCTCTCTGGGTCTAGTTTTAGGCAGGGGCTGTGAGCAGGGCATTGCCCGCAGGTGGTGGACTGGGGAGAGCATCTCGGGATGTTGTGCTCAGCTGCCTCATGGGTGTCTTCTCCTGGCAGGGTGCTAAGTTCCCATGGGAGAGTGCAGCCACTGGCCGGGAAGTCTGCCCTGAGGAGATCTATGGAGCCCAAGAAATCCATGTCACTGGGGATGTTCTGATGGCCTTTGAGCAGTATTATTGCACCACGCAGGTAAAGGGAGTGTGTGCCACCTGGATGGCCCAGTGGCAAGGCCTGCAGGGCATCTGGTGACCGTCGCTGTCCCTTCCCAGAGAAACTCTGCTGTTGTCTGCTCCTGTCAGAATTGCCAGTAGCGCCCTGGGGTCCCTTCTTCAGCCCTGCCTCCTCTGTCCTTGCTCCTCATGGGCAGCTCAGCGTCCTGTTGGCTCAATCCATGCCAGTTTTCTGACCTTTTCTCCTGCTGCGTCCATCTCCTTAGAGTTCCTGTCCTCCTGCTGAGTTTGGGTCTGGTTGAGTCTCCCTCGTGTCCCTGTTTTTCTCTGGCTTTGGCTCCCTCCAGGACCAGAAGCTGTTCAAGGAGGATGGAGGCTGGAAACTGGTGGGTGCCGTGGCTCAGTACTGGTGCAGCAGGATGGTGTGGAGTGAGGAGGAGCAATGCTACCACATCAAAGGTACTTCTGCAACTGCCAGACCTGTTTGTAGGGAACGGGTTTGCAAAGAGAGGCTTGGAGCCCCTCCAGCCAGATGTGGATGGGAGCGCACGAGCTCTTCAGACTCCTGCCCTCTGGAATATCTCACGGGTAATGTTTGTGTCCGTGCGCACATGGGACAAGATGCTCAGCTCTCTTCCAATGCCACAGTATTGGTTGTCTTTTCTCTCAGCCTCTTGACACTCATAGGACACCTCTAAATGTCTCCTTCCGTGGTGGTACAAGCTGATGCCACAAGCAAGGGTGCCTCCAGATATGCTGTTGTGACTGGTGGCACTTAGAGAAAACAGAGTGCAAGGGCTTTAGAGAGGAAGGACTTTTCTAAGTCTTTTCTAAGAGACCTGAGTTTAAATCCCCCAGGACCCTGCAGGAGTTTAATCCCTTGAAGGACATCTGGTGCTGTTGGTGCCAAACAAGTACAACTGCTGATGTGTCTGGCAGGACAAAGGGTCTCTCTGCAGGCGGCTGAAGCACGTTATGTTAACGAGTGCAAGTTACCACTGATGGGCTGCTTCTGAAAGGGAACACTGAGGAAGAAAATGAGAAGTGAAGGAGAGGTGTTTGTGCGAGGAGGGTCTGGAGGAGAAGGCTGGGTTAGAGCGAAAGTGTCTCGATGAAACTGGAGTGATCAGAGCTAGAAGAGCCCTTGGGGTTGCTGCAGGCTGGTTCTTGGTGCAAAGATCCTTGGAGACAGCCCCAGTGCTCCCAAAGGGGTCACATATTTAAATGTCTATTTTCACGTTTCTCTTGGGAAGTGGCTGTCTCTCCTCCTGGGGACAATCTGCATGAAAGCAGCAAAGGAATTTGCTGAGCTTGTAGCTAGGG
>NW_008823871.1:1122734-1129000 GCF_000699105.1 Pygoscelis adeliae | reverse complement strand
CGACTGGAAAGAGTTAATGACTTGAAGGTCACCTTGCCCGTGGAGTGAGGGAGATGCCCTCAACCTGAGGGCATTATTGCACCACGCAGGTAAAGGGAGTGTGTGCCACCCGGATGGCCCAGTGGCGAGGCCTGCAGGGCATCTGGTGACCGTCGCTGTCCCTTCCCAGAGAAACTCTGCTGTTGTCTGCTCCTGTCAGACTTGCCAGTAGCGCCCCGGGGTCCCTTCTTCAGCCCTGCCTCCTCTGTCCTTGCTCCTCATGGGCAGCTCAGCGTCCTGTTGGCTCAATCCAGGACAGTTTTCTGACCTTTTCTCCTGCTGCGTCCGTCTCCTTAGAGTGGAGTTAGAGTTGCCCTCCTCAGTTGCCCTCTTCTCCTGGCAGGGTGCTAAGTTCCCGTGGGAGAGTGCAGCCACTGGCCGGGAAGTCTGCCCTGAGGAGATCTATGGAGCCCAAGAAATCCATGTCACTGGGGACGTTCTGATGGCCTTTGAGCAGTATTATTGCACCACGCAGGTAAAGGGAGTGTGTGCCACCCGGATGGCCCAGTGGCGAGGCCTGCAGGGCATCTGGTGACCGTCGCTGTCCCTTCCCAGAGAAACTCTGCTGTTGTCTGCTCCTGTCAGACTTGCCAGTAGCGCCCCGGGGTCCCTTCTTCAGCCCTGCCTCCTCTGTCCTTGCTCCTCATGGGCAGCTCAGCATCCTGTTGGCTCAATCCAGGACAGTTTTCTGACCTTTTCTCCTGCTGCGTCCATCTCCTTAGAGTGGAGTTAGAGTTGCCCTCCTTAGAGTTGCCCTCCTCAACCTGAGGGCATCTGCTGCCCATCAGTCAAAGCCTAAGCCAGGTCGTTTCTCCTTCACGGCAAGCACCACTTATGTTCTCCTCTATTGAGCGTTGCACTGAGATCTCTGTGGGATCCTGCCAGAAGCAGGGAGGCAACACCTCGCCACGTGGGCAGGCATCACTGCAACGGGAGGGGTTCCCTTTCTTGTGCCACATCCCTGAGGAGGTTCACAAAGCCATGACAAACCTCTGGTGTGCTGCGGTGCGAAGTGTCCCCTTCCTCTTCCTCCAGGTGTCATGCCCCCAGATGAGTATCATTACCGGGTTGATAACTCTGCTTACACCAACGCCGTGGCCCAGCGGAGGTAACACGCATGCCTTGTTGAAGCACTGGCCTGTCTCTCTTCTGCCTAGCAATCTGGCAGGGGGAGGAGGCAGCAGGGCTCCCGCCTGGGATACACCTTTCCTCTCCTCACATACCTCTATCTGAGCTGGTCTCCTTTGCCTGCCTTTACAGTCAGCGGGAAGAAGTAGGTGGTCCCATGGCGGTTCATCTGACCCGTTTCAGGTGTCCACGTGAGACTGAGAGGGATTTCACTTCACAGAAGCGTTTCTCTCCCTGTGTTTTATGAGATGTCTATACAATTAGCCAGCTGGAGACATCTAAAGCTAGAGGAACGGACTCCCAACGTCAGCGATGAAAGCTGCTACCCCAAGCTTAAACTTTGACCCATGTTCTTTCAGAGTAGCTGTTTCTTTGCAGTTACAGATCAATTAGTTCTTTCTGATCCCTTTCTTCTCTTCCCTTCTCTGAGCGGGTCACAGGCACCCATGCCTGACATAAAGCATCTTTTCAGCTTAAATTTTGCAGCTGATATTGCTCGGGACTTCTTGATCCCTGTGCCAGAGGAGTGGGTGGACTGTGCCAAGAAAGTCAAAGTGCCCTTTGATGCGGAGAAGAAATATCACCCCGAGTACGATGGTTACAGCCCAGGTAAGCAGCGAGGCACTGCTTACCTTCGAGTTGGCCACTGCTCGCTCTTTGTAAGCCTGCGAGAAGTGGGGACTCCGACTGGTTCAAACACAGGAACAGCGGCTGAATGGTCGGCCGAGGTGGGAATCTCTAGCGTTGCTCTCCAAGTGCAGCATTTGGGTTGCCGGTGTGGAGAGCCTGGCTTGTAGGTGTTTTCTCTGCCTCTTGGCAGATTGTTTCTCATAAAATTAGGAAATTTGGGAACACAGAGAGTAGGAAGAGACTTTTAGTACTGGGCTGCAGATGATGTGGGTGCTATGAACTCATTGCTGACAGTTCGGTCTATCTTTCCAAGGTCAAGTGCCATGTGTTGCCCTTCCAGCAACCCCTGGCCCTCTGGAAGTGAAGGGGCTGCTTCCAGTGGAAATGCACGCCCAGTTTCTCACGGTTAGAGGCAGGGTAACCTAGCTGCACAGGATCGTGGGAGCTATTCCTTTGCACCTGAACTTTAGGTGACACCAGGCTGGGTGCCATCATGTTAGTGATGTGCCAGTGTCCTGCCTCGACACAGCTTCCAGCAAACACAGCACCAAGGTCAAACCATAAACTGCAGTTCTGGTCTGCCTTTAGCAAGGCAGCAATGAGTTGTCCTCCCTGCAGTTCCACTACCTTCCCCCTGTTGATGTGGCGTTTGTTCTAAGTTTATGATTCTGTGTGAGTGAGGCTTGTTCCCCGTGTGAGTAAATAGACAATCAGTCTGCCAGTTATTCCTAGCTGGCATACGTGGTCTGACCGACTCCTTTCCCCAGGTGAGCCTGTGAAACAAGCTGACGTTGTCTTGCTTGGATTCCCGCTGATGCACCCCATGAGCTCTGAAGTCCGGAGGAATGACCTGGAGATGTATGAACCCGTCACTGAGATGGATGGGCCAGCCATGACCTGGGTAAGGAGAGGGGCAAAGCCTAAGCTGGGATTCATCCACGAGGTGGTTGTTTCCATCGGAGTTATTCACTGCCAGCCCCATCAGCAGGCACGATTTGTCAGACCTGCTTTAAACTCTAAGGGAACGTGGACAGTGCAGAGCTAGAGATGTGCGCTGAAGATGCCTACTCTGGGTCAGAGGGATGCCAGTTGTGGCGTCACTCTGAAGCTTTTGCTGTATTGTCACCCCTGGGGGAGTCAGCAGCTGGTGAAAGGCCATTTTTCTCTCCTGCAGAGCATGTTTGCAGTGGGCTGGCTGGAGCTGAAGGAGGTGCAGAGAGCCCAGAGCCAACTGAACAAGTGTTTCAGCAACATCACAGAACCCTTCAAGGTTAGCTGCGTGGCGTGGCGTGGGTGCTTGCCCGTGACAAATGCCTCTTGTTTCTATCTTGCCTGTTCCCAAGTAGGTCACATCACACTGAGAGACATCACTTAGACTGGAGCCTGTGCTGACTGCACTTGTGGTCACTAGGTTATTGAGCTAGGTGGTTGCGCACTCTGCCTGCTTCCGAAGAGCAGTAAGGAGGCATCTGCTTCCTACCAGGCAATACAAAGCCACGGGTCGGTATCATGCTCACCGCAGGCTTCCTTCTGCCTGCCGGGGATGGGAAAGGGAACGGAGATGGTGGTATTTAGAGATGCATCACAGCCCATCCACCGCCTCATACCAGGACAGTCAGATATGCCCAGCAGGGCATGGTCATCGCAACACCCCCGATATATGACAGTGACGATGATAAGCGTATTCAAACCCATGAAACTGTATGAAGAGTCCTAGGAAAAATTTCTTTACTGAAAGAGTAGTTAAACATTGGAACAGGCTGCCCAGGGAAGTGGTGGAGTCACCATCCCTGGAAGTATTTAGAAGACGGGTAGATGAGGCGCTTAGGGACATGGTTTAGTGGGCATGGTGTTGTTGGGTTGATGGTTGGACTCGATGATCTTGGAGGTCTCTTCCAACCTTAATGATTCTATGATTCTATAAGCGTATTCAAACCCATGAAACTGTATGAAGAGTCCTGATGCGACTGTTGAGTCATTTCTTTCTCTTGCTGGAGCAGATCTGGGTGGAGAACTCAGATGGGTCAGGAGCTGTGAACTTCTTGACAGGGATGGGTGGATTCTTGCAAGCTGTCCTCTTTGGCTACACAGGGTTCAGGTGAGACCTATGTTATGTCACATTTAATTTCTAAGCAACTACACGTCACTTGAAACCTTACTGTTTAGCTGGAGCAATGTGGTTTTAGTTGTGAAAAAGAAAGGAACTCGCAGCACCCAGAATATCCTCCAAAGCTCCCAGCAGGTAACAAATAAACAGGAACGTTAATGGTCCCGGATGAACTGTGGATACTGGGGACAGTTAGTCACTGGTGGAGAACAGGGTGGAGTTATCAGAAATTAGGAGCTTTGGTCCATTTCTCCTCCAGCTACGTTAGTGTTGAAAGCCATTGGCTTCAAAAGGAGTCAAAGCTAGGCCAACACCGAGCTCTTCAACACCAGTTGACACCCTCAGTGAAGAGGGACACCTCTGTATGATCTTGGGATTGTGGCTAGCATGTATCATTTTGATGTCTGCATATCAAACGCATCTAGTCCTGCCCACTCCATAGGTGGTTGTAGCGTTGGTTTCTTCACTAAGTGTGGATGAAGCTTAAAGACTGCGATCCACCAATTCCATTGGCCTTTTGGTTAACTAATTGAAGAGAAAGTCCATACAACCACCTTGCAGGCAAAGACAAGACTGCTTACCTTATACACTGTGGTCTTTCTAAGGGGACCTTTGTAAATGGAGACCCTGGTCCTCTGCCACCACACTGAGCTGCTGTAGGCTATTCCCACTTTAAAGACTGGAAATAGATTCGGAACAGGTAAGAGAGTCTCTCCGGGTCACTTGATGAGTTAGTTGCACATTTGGGAAGCTAAATGTCATTCCCTAAGTCTATCCTCTGGCTTAGCTATAAGCATCATCCTATCTCCTTTGGATGTGGTGTGGGAAGAGCTCCTGCGGCCCCTCTGAAGCAATCTGCCATCTGCACACATGGGGCTCTGCAAGCCTCTGCGGAGGAAGGTGCTCAGCTGGCATCGCCACAGCATTAAAATACTTTAGAAAAAAACATTGAGCTGTTCATATAACTTCAAAGCTGTGTCTCATATCCAAAGCAGCCCAGTGGTTTCAACCCTGAAGCAACAGTCTGTTGAGCGTATTCTTAGTTTAATTGAGGATGGATCAAACTGACAGGCCTTTTGATTTCCAGCAAAACCTTCTAGCACTAACTATATGTTTTCACTCTGTGTGTGTGGCCAGAAGCTGCTGAGAAACCCACCAGCTTCTTGGTGGAGCTGGGTGTGAGCTACCATGTTCCCAGCTGAAAAACTTAATCTCAGCTTTTGCGAAGCTTGAAGGTCTTCAGATGCTCTGTGTGTGTCAGGTTGGGCCCCTCTCGGCACAGGCTCAAGCCACAGGCTTTGGGGCTCCAGCCAAATTTCCAGAGATGTTGAGATGACATTTATGCAGCCCTCAAGGCTGTGCTCTTGCCTTGCCCGTTGTAAGCCACGGACCCTGGCTGGCACATTGGCCTGCCACTGAGGCTCTCCAGTCTCTTGAGCCTCTCTTGAGTCCTCTCCAGTCCATTGAGCCCTCTCAACGGACTGGAGATGATGGTCAAGAGCTCTCACGTGTCAAGATTTGAGTAGGAGATAACAGTGGCCATTGTCTTTTCGCATTCAAAGC
This sequence comes from Pygoscelis adeliae, assembly GCF_000699105.1. NCBI lineage: Eukaryota > Metazoa > Chordata > Aves > Sphenisciformes > Spheniscidae > Pygoscelis > Pygoscelis adeliae. The sequence continues at coordinate 1,123,533 of NW_008823871.1, read as the reverse complement.
CAAAACACACAAATAGGCTCTGTTTGACTTTGGGTAAAGGCTTGGAGAAAGGATTCAAGCTGTTTGCTTGACTTTTTTTTTTTTAAATCTTTTGGTGAAGGAGCACATACAGCGGTGCTGATTTTAAAGCCCTTCAAACCGGTGGGAGTGGGAGCTGATGTGGGTTTCTGAACGACACCTTGCTGACCTGCTTTGGTCACAGCCCGGAGGAAAAATGAAAACCGAGCTGTGCAGATGCATCTTTGTTGAGATGGCAAATTACAGAGGAGAGGGGCAGCGCTAGCAGTCAGGTGTGTCTTGTGATTTAATTGAGCAGCACTTCCAGGAGCATCTCCACCAGGCGTGGGGTGAGCTCCCACCATCTCTTCACCAGCATCCTATACCTTTCAGAGCAACGGCAGATGAGAATGGATACGTGCTGCTGGGTATTTTGGCTGAAGCTGAACTTGCATCCTAAAAACCCCAGCTACAGCCATCTCCTGAGCTCCTCACATGGCTGGAGTTCAGTTCCAGCACATGGCCCAGAGCCTGCGCCCGTAGGTTCATATGACCAGACTTCAATGGCAATTCCTGCTTGGGTCCATGGCCACCTCTGCTCGTTCCTGTGCCCTGTTCCCCTCCCCATCTCAGAGCAGGGTGTTCTTGAAATTTTGCCAGCGTAGCAGCTGATGAAGCCACCCTCTGAACATGAGTGGGGAACTGAGCTGCCTTAAAAAAATAAATATTTTTCTCTTTTTTTTTTTTAATTAAAAAAAATCAAACCTAATGGAAACCACAGGCCCCAAACAAGGAACTGGAA
>NW_008823871.1:1119705-1122655 GCF_000699105.1 Pygoscelis adeliae | reverse complement strand
GGCTGTGAAATCATGACCTGAGTAGCTCTTCACCAGGTGCTTCATCAGTGTGTTTGGGATGTGCCCAGAGATCCTCGGGATACACCGAGGACTCACTCTGCCCACAGATGCACGGAGTAATGGGAGGGGCCTCTGGGATGTGTGAGGCTGTGCTGGCTGGGGAGGTGGGAGGTGGCTGACCCCACAAAGCTGCTTTGCTTTGTGGCCACCCTTTGTTCCCACCACTGACCTGCTCCTGCCTTTCCAGGATCACAAAGACCAGCCTCCGCTTCAACCCTGCCTTTCCTGATGACGTCAACAAGTTGAAAGTCACCGGCGTCTCCTACTTCGGCAACAAACTGAAGTTCACCATCACCAAAGAAGAGATCAGGATCAAAGTGACCGAGTCTCCCCGGGACCCGCCGGCATCTCCCCTGGAAGCTGTGCTGGAGGAGTCGGGGCAGCAGTTTCCCCTGTGTGAAGGTACCGTGTCACCGCCTGAGTCTGTTGCCTAAAACAAAGACGTGGGGGGAAGCCATTCCCGTATCTCACCCAGGTTGGGTTTTGTTGTAGGGCAGAGCGTCTCTTTCCCCACGGCGGCCGGCTGGATTCAGAGGTCATCCACCAAGGCATTTTAAACCTTGGTTGATCTGGGTTTTACCCACCGAAGCAGCAGAAACAAGTTGAAGAGCAGATGCTGGCAGAGGGGGAAGGTAAGGGTGGGGTGGAAGGGGTCCCAGGCTGTGCCATAAACCCTTTGCCCCCATGGGACTGTGTGTACCATCTTTCTTCGTGGCCCCGGGGAGGGGTGGTGGACTCGGAGCTCTCACCGTGGCTGGGGTGGCAGCAGCTCCCAGAGTGATGCTGGGCATCCTTGTCTATGCTGGGTGGCACTGAGCCCCCTGACTCCTGTTCACGTGCCTTCAACATCTCTCACTTAGCAGAGGAGACAAAATCAAGCCTCAAAGTGACTTTTAAATGAGTTTTCTAACCGCCTGTGACTTGTTTATGCTTTAAACATCTGCATTTATAAGGATGCCCTGGCTGATAAATCTGTATTTAGTCCAGCCCGTACATGTGCTGACTCCCAGCTCCTCCAGGACGTCCTGGCTTGGTCCTCTCTTTTTCCCGGACGCCTGCGTCGCTCAGGGGGCTCAAAGGGCTGTGGACACTCAGCCACCCCTGCTTCGCCGTGTCACTCCTGCCTGCCAGTGAGCAAAAAGAGGAGGATCCCCGTGCCTCTGGGGTTTCAACACACCAAGCGACCGGGACCACCCCAAATCCTGCTGACCCCCTAATGTGAAACTCTGCCAAGGCAGCGTGGGGCAGCAGGCAGCACTGTGGAGTGGACAGAAGTAAGGCTGGAGCGGAGCGCTATTTTGGCACTAATATTAGTCACAAAATATACAGCCAAAAGCATTTTAGCCCTGTTTGGGCAGCGCGCAGCTTCTTTTGAGTTATTTGGCGTAAAACATCCCTATCATGTTTTTAACCCCTTATCTACATTATCATCTCTCTTTTCAAGCAGTTTTGGAGTTAAAGCGCTTCTAACTTGACATTTGAAGGGCTATAGGAAGCCCAGGTGTCTGTTATCATCAATATTATGTCAGATGACAAGTGCAGCATTTTTCTGGGGTCTGAGCAGACTTCTCCTCCAGCTAAGTAGCCTCAGGGCGAGCAAAGCCCTGCTGTGTATTTGCTTAAGGCATTTCCCATGTCCTAGAAAGCCCTGAGGGAGGAAAGGGAAGGGCACGGGACCAGCTCTGCACCTCGCAGCATCCTCCCCTCCTGCATCCCCCTTCCTGGGCGTGGGTTTGGTGCCTCGTTTCCCAGCCCCGCGCCTTTGCTAGAGCAGACATGGGTCAAAGCCGAGGGGATGTCGAAGGTGTTCCCTGCCCTGCCGGGGTCTGTCCTCTCTAAACAAACCCCAGGAATCTCGGCTGAATCCCACAGAGTTTATAAAAAGCCCTGCAGCCGCTCCCTGCCGCAGGCAGCATGTGGGAATGCTTAGGGAAGGAGGCGAAGCGACTCCCCTGCCTTATAATTATGCTGGCTCTTTGTCAGGCCTCATCAAAAGTCACCCAACTCCTAATTAGCAGCAGTTCTTGGCAGCAGGGCAGGGCAAATGGGCCCCTCCATCCCCTTGCCCCTGATAACAGCCCTATGGGCTGCACCTGGATTTGGATTTTGATGGGGCTGGGGATAAAGACCAGGTCCCAGGTGGCACTAAAAGGGGTGCACCCATCCCCCCCACACCCCCCCCCCAAAAAAAAAGGATCCTTTTAGTCCAGTTGTCAAAATGAACTGGCTCTGACCCGGGGAGGGCGATAGGGAGGGATAGCACAGAGCAGTGGGGTTGCATCCTGCACTCATCCCCTCTGTCCTTGCCCGGGGACCTGCTGGGCGATGTCTGCCTTACTGCAATGAGTTTGCAAGTCTCAGCATCCCTTGGAGGGGATGACACCTCATCTGCTTGAGCATGTCCCCACGGGGCCAATAAACTTCTTTGCTTCTTTCCCCTCGTCAGTCGCAGGAGGGGCCCTCATGGTCTGTGGCTGTTTTAGGCAGGGTGACTCTAAGGGTCGTGGAGATTATTACTTCTCCTGGCTGCGAAGAGCACGATCAGAGCGGAAAAAGTCATATTTATACTGTCCCTTTAGCACCCCCGCTGCACTACACACACGCACGCAGAAGACTCACAATGTGTGAAATGGTTTAATGATTTAAATAGTAATCGCCGAGGCTGGAGGGATGCTGTGCTCCACACAGGATAAAGGGAGTTAAAAAAAACGGGGTAACCAAAAATAATCGAGCTGCCCCAAGAAGCGTGGCTGGGAGCCGGGATCAGGCACCGTGGGGCTGGGGGTGCTGGACCAGGCAGGGGAGGGTGAGGGGAGATGCAATTGTTTGGGAGAAGCTTGTGGGGCTGTCTCCCCCCCCCCCCCCGCCCCCCCGCCTCCCCGCGGGTGGG
>NW_008823871.1:1116266-1119030 GCF_000699105.1 Pygoscelis adeliae | reverse complement strand
CTTTCCCCCATCTCCCCACCCTGGTCCAGTCCAGCTGGAGCTGCTCCTGCCAGAGGGCAGGTGGAGGGGCCGGGGGCGTCATGGCCCCTCAGCACCTTCTAGGAAGAAGCAGTTGGTCCTCTGGCGGTGGTGGGGGGCTGTGGTTATCTAGGGGGTCTCACAGCCTAGTTAATAGGTGGCAGGAAAAGTGTGGGGGCTTTACTGGGCAATGGTGTCACCTGCAACCAGCCTCTTGAGGGTGTTGGGCTCTTGTCCCCCACCCCAGCCCTCCCAGGTAATTTCAGACGGTCCATGTCTCCTCGGGAAGTCCATCCCTTGGCATCAGCACAGGGAGGGCTCCCAGGTGACCCCAAATGTTCAGTCTCCCATCCCTGCTCGGTGCCTGTACCTTGACGGAGAAGGCGAGCGCCACGAAGCCGAGACAGCAGAGGTTCATGTAGATGGTGTTGAAGATGGACCAGACGAGGTGGTCGCGGGGCGTTGGGGAGGCGCCAACGGCAAGGACGGTGGGAGACGGCTCCCGCTTGTGGGATGGTGCAGGAAGTTAATCCTCCCGTGGGTAGGAGGTGTCCATGGCCACAGCGAGGGGCACCCCGCGGCTCTTCTGCTCCACCAGCCTGGCTGGGGGAGCAGGGCAGGGTGGCCCCTTTATATAGTCCTTGTCTACGGCACGACCTCAACTCTTCTATATATAAACCCGAGAAATTACAGCCCTTCCCGGGCTGTGGTTATCAGACATGCTTGGCTGGGAGCTAGGAGAAACAAACTTGGTTTTGCGAGCCTACGGGCTTTTTATATCCAGCATACCTCCTGCGATGAGGAGCACAGACGGCTCCAGCACGATGGAGGGAGACGCCGAGCGCTCGGGGAGGGCTGTTGGGATGGAGCCACGGGATGACTTTGAAACCAAGTGACCATCACCCTGAGGGGCTGATACGAGACAGACCCTCGGTGCCAGGATCTCTCGCTGCGCCAGCTCGCACCAATACCTTCAGCCCAATCCCTCCAGGTGGTCTTGGCTGGGAAGGCTGTTACGACCCAGACTGGGTGACTCAGGGGGTCGTAGCGGTTTCGTGATTCCCTTGGGCTAAATTAAGGTGAAACGACACCAGGCGATCAATTAAATGCTTTATTTATGGAACATGCAACTTAAACTTGGAAAGTGTAATAATAGGCAGCGTGAATTCTATTGAGGCATTTATAAGAAGAAAAGGAAAGAGAGGGAGAGAGAGATACCACCACCCCTGGATCCCGTGATGATGATGACGGACGTGGCAATCCCGGTGATGGGGGATCCCGTGATGATGATGACGGACGTGGCAATCCTCCGGTGATGGGTGCACCCACGGCTCCTTGGAGTTGTGCCTTTTTATAATCTAGTCCCTGCCTCTCGGGGAGTTATGTACCTCCTGATCCTTTGTGCAGGTGCCATTGGGGGTGGTGGTCGTGAGCCCCTTCCTCAAATAAACTCTGTATGACCTCGGGCCACGTATGGTGCGTTGTCATGCCGGGCCTATCAGGACATGGGACTGCGCACCCTCCGGCACATCCTCCGTGTCCTGAGTTATCTGACCTCTCGCTTAAGGTTTATCGCTGCTATGCAGACCGTGATTTGTTTTACCACGTTTGAGACATTAACTCTTTCAGTCTCTCACAAAGGCCCCTCGTTCGCAGCGCGTTTGGGCCACTGGATGCATTAAATGGGAACTTAATGCCAAAATGTGGAAGAGCTACTTCTACGGGGTTCCCTGGAATTGGGAGGAGATGGGGCTGTGCAGTGGGATGGGGTGTGTACAGCCAGAAAAACACAGAGATTCTCTTTTTTTCTTTCCTTCTTCTGCCATGCCTAAATTTTTAGGAAGAAACTTATCTAGGATCTGGGCTGGAAGTGCTCTGCACCATGGCGGGGATGGAGGCAGAGAGCCACGGAGCCAGCAGCGGGAGGAGGAGGCTGTCCTGAAGATGCACAAGGACCCTCTTCTCCTTCCCCGCTGTGAATAAGGTGACAGGCGAGGGGGTTTGGCAGGGCGAGCTTTATTTGTGGCAACAGCAACCTATACAGGCGTCACAGCTCGGTTAAACACCGGGAAGCCCAGCAGATCCCTGCTGAGGCACAGAAACGAAGAAGAAAGGGGGGCTGTCCCCCGCATCCCAGCCTGGCCCACCCATCCCCTTCCATGCGGTGGCTGTGCTGGGGACACCCAGGGGTGCAGGCAGCGAGGGGACAGGGTGTCACTCTCTTTCTCAGCGCGCCAGACGCCCAAAGCAGGGACACGGGGACATTTTGGGAGGAAGAGGAGGGGAGAGGAGAAGCACCCCCCGGGCTGGCAGCAAGCAGGTCGGTGGCCATGCGGCAGTCAGGTGGTGGTGGTGGATATCACGATGATGATGACGACGATGATGGCCACCACAATGAGGACCAGCAGCACGGAGCAGATGATGTTCAACACCTTGGCACGGGCACCATGCCGCCGGGCACCCTCCAGGTCCCCCAGCACCTTGCAGTCGCGGGCCTGTGGGGGCAAATGGGGGGCTCAGCAGGGGGGGACCCAGCTGGGGGCATGGCCTGGCCCGGGGGTGGCCGCAAGGTGGTGCTGGGACCTTAGGGATGCATCGCCTCAGGACAGGGGGTGAAGCCACTGGGCACTGCCCGTTCCCCCTGCCCGCAGCCCTGGCTCTCGGGGTGGGCAGGCTTGGCGAGGGACGGGATCGCGGGGGGAGCGGATCAGGGGATCCCTGGGCAGGGTGGCATCAGGGGGGGTCT
>NW_008823871.1:1113535-1115047 GCF_000699105.1 Pygoscelis adeliae | reverse complement strand
GGTGGGCCCCCCCAGCTCCCCCGCGTGGCCCCGGGTTCCTCGGCAGGGGCTGCAGAGCCTGGCACTCCCCCTCCCCACAGCGGCCATCTCCGCCTGGGATGGTAGATAATGCAGGCAGGAGGAAGCACAGAAATTGGTCCGGGAGGGCTGTGGGGTGTCTCTAAACACGCCAGAAGCCCGGCGAGGGTGTGTGTGTGTATGTTTAACTAACAGCACCAACATGGCACCCCCTTTCCAAGCCCCTTTCCTGCTGCTCTTCCTCGCTCAGCCCTGCCTCCCTGCTCGTCTGAGTTATGGGGTAGCCCCGGCCCCTGAAGGTGGGGATGCCTCGGGGGGAATAATGCCTCCCAAAACCCAAAAGCATGACATTTCCATGGAGAAGGGTGGGGAAGGAGCTTTATTTGCTGTGAGCTCACCCCATGGATTCATGCTGAAGAGGGTTGTCTCAGTCAGGGTGCACCAGGAGTGTGCCTGAGGACACCCCCTTGTCCAGTGGGAGTGGGGAGGAAGGTCCCACAGGAGCCGCACATCTCCTCCACAAGCGAGGCGGGTGGGTTTCGGATGAGTGGGGTGGAGGGGAAGGAAAAACAAAGCCCTGGTGCTGCTGCTTCTTGGTGGGACAGGGTTAGACGTGGCTGCCCCCCCGCCAGTTGTTGTAGTATACAGCCAGCAGCACGATGACGATGATGCTACACACGATGCCCAGGGAGACCGCTGCGATGTTCAGATGCTTGGCCGTCTTCCCGTAGGTGCTGGCAGCTGCCGGGTCCTGGGCGATTTTCTTATCTCTGGCCTGCGGATTGGGAGAGGGAGACGGGTAGTGGAACGGCACGAGACAGGCGTCGGCGGTGGTGGCGCTGGGCTGAGGGGACATCCCTGTCTCCCTCGCCATTGAGCAGCTGGCCTCACCGAAGCCTGGCACCGGGATCCACCGGGCTCTGCCGCAACCCCAAGAAACCCAGGCTGACGCAGCTCGTGGCAGCCTGAAAGTGCTTTCTTAATGGCTTATTAAGAGCCATTACGCTTGGCAATGCGCTGCACAGTCCTCTTGGGGGGCCAGGGCAGCAGCGCAGGAGGGGGAGAGCCGGGCAGAAGAGGGGGGTCAGGTCGGAAGCGCCCACACGGCAGTTCCCACGGTGCCGGCAGACGCTGACATGCACCTCTCTATGGTCACCAGGGCGCCGTTTAAAAATTATTCGCTTTCAAGGTAATAAAAGAAAAGCGCGCGGGGACCAGCTGTTTATCTCCGGTAGGGTCGAAGCCTCGCGGTGGTTTCGGGAGGGCCACAGGAGGGAGCCGGGAGCCGGCTGGCCACCTTATACCCCCGGTGGGAGACAGTTTGGGGCTTGCCGGAGTCCGCGGGAGGAGAGCCAGACCTGCCGCGCTGCCCAGGTCCCCCTTTCCCAAAGCACCGAAGGAGGACGGGCGGCCCTCGGACGGTGGCTTTGCCGGGGACGTTGGGTGCGGAGCGGCGTGGTGGGGCTGGAAGTGGCAGGAGGGAGGGGGAGGGTG
>NW_008823871.1:1112221-1113460 GCF_000699105.1 Pygoscelis adeliae | reverse complement strand
GGACGGGGTGAGATGAGGTGGGACAAGATGGGACAGGAAGAGACGGGATTAGGGAGCGCTGGCATGGGGGCAGGCAGCAGGTGGGACCCCCGAGCCGGGCAGGGAGGTGGTGGGATGGGAGTGAGTTTCCCCTCACCTTAACGGAGAAGACGAGTGCGATGAAGCCCAGGCAGAAGGGGTTGCAGAACATGCTGTTAAAGAAGGACCAGAGCACGAAGTCCTGGGTGTTGGGGACGGGCCCCGGCTGAACAAAAGAGGTGACGGTGGGGCCAAAGGCGGTGGCTGGGGAACCTGCCCAGTTCCTGCCGTAGGGCTGCATGTTGATACTGACGGACTGGGGGAAGTTCTCCATGGCAGCCCTTCACCCGTGAGGAGCAGGGGCACAGGCGCCTGGGCTATTTATAGGGAAGAGTAAAGGTTTGCCGGGGTGGGGCCACCCCACCTGACACCACGCGGGGCACTGGGATGGGCACACCGGGTCTCTTGGGGGACGGGCTGCAGGGCGGGGTGGGCTCCCAAGGTGGGTTTGGGGGCTTAGGGCCAGGAAGGGGGGAGAGCCGCAGCCCTGGGCATGGTCTGGGGGGCAGGTGGAGGGGGATGCCCATGGGTCGGGCGATGCCCGTGGGTTGGGCAATGTCACGGGCGGACACCTCATCTGTTCCTCTTTGCTTTTTGCCCTCTTGGGCTGATAAGTGACTTGCGCCCTGGGCAGGGCAGGGCAGAGTCGCACCGCTGGGGTTACTCAGTCACAGCGGGGACGTGCATGGGAGGACAGTGGGAACACGCCACCGGTGGGGGGGCAGCCACCAGTCCCCAAAACCCCCTCCCCAGCTGCAAACCACTGCCAAAGGCTCGATCCCCAGTCGCGGAGGCTAAAGCCAGCAGCAGCGGTGGGGGGTTACCCAACGGCTGGGTTTGCATGTTGGGTTTCAAGGGGTTTCTCCTCCCTTTGGTTTCGGCATCCATGACAAGGTCTTGCAGCTGTGATGAGGTCTCGTGGCTGCCAAAAAAAGGTTGAGGGGTGGAAAAAGAAAGAAGAAAGCTTCAAGAAAGCAGCAGGGAGGTAAAAACCATCTGAATCAAAAAAACACCAAAGCACAGAGCTACAAACTATGTGGGTGTAGAAACATCAGCATCCTTCCTGCTCGGTGGCTGGCTCCTGGAGGCCAAGTGGCAGGCTGATGAAGGGAAACCCAGCCCCGGTATTTTCTTGACAAATGGGTTTTTCCCCACTCAGGA
>NW_008823871.1:1109189-1112205 GCF_000699105.1 Pygoscelis adeliae | reverse complement strand
TTGTGCCAGGAGGGCGTATTCGTCACCTGTACTTGCTGCCACATAGGTTTTCTGGCTATTCTGGTAATTTGGGTGCAGATCTGAAAGTCCCAGCCCCTGACATCACTTGTTCCGAACCCACAGGAAATAAAATATTTTTCTTTTTTCTTTTCCTCAGCTACTTCCCTGGCAGCATGGGAACGCTCGTTGAGGTTAATGAAGTTCATTAGGTCATGGTGGTAATTAAGGAATCACTGTGGGAAGTGGGGAGGCCAGCGGGGATGGGCAAGGGGATGGATGGAGGAGGGCTCGGGCTCAGTGGGCATTTCAGGGGGTGTTTCCTCTGCAGCCCCAACACCTGATGTACGGTGCTACCGAAAAAGCTGCTTGCAGGAGCCCAGTGGGGGGGGATTCCCCACTTTGGGGTGCTGGGGTCCCTCCATGGGTCACCACCTGCTTCTCCAGCTCATGTGTAGGTGAAAGGACCCGCAGCGTCGGGATGCCGGCCAGGGGCAACCGGCAGCCACAAGGACCAAGCGCAGCCGCTTTGTTCCTTGTCCGCCGTTTCTGAACGTCCGTTTAGGGATCCCATCTCCCACAAACCCTCGGCACGAGCAGGATTGCAGCTGATCTCGGTCTCACCGACCCGAGTTCGGCGCCAGCTGCCCACCGAAATTCCCACCTCCCCGCCTATGTTTCCAGCTTTTTCATTTATTTGCCCTTGCACCTGAACAAACGAAATGCTAGAAAGCAGGGAGACAAAGTTCAACCGACATTGCTGCTGCCGTCCGGGCGCCTCTGCCTGGCCCCGCTCCCACCTGCACCCCCAGCCATTGAGGAGGTCTTTTAGTCCCCGGGGATGCTTGTGAGTGGGGCCGTGAGGGAAGGGGCTGCAAGGCGAATGCAGCACAATTAGGTTTGCGGGAGGCTTGTTCAGCTGGGTTGAGAGCGGCTTGCTGGGTTTCAGCGGGGTTGAGAGCGGCTTGCTGGTTTACATGGTTCGTCGAGGGCCAGCACGGGTCCTGCCGCTCGCTCGGCGCTTGCTTCTGGCAGTGTGTCCGGGAGCGCAAGGGCTCGGTGGCCGCTTGCCAACAGCCTGAAGCAATTGCCTTAAGAGCACGAACAGGCTGTTCGAGTCCTCGGAGCACTTTTGCCCTGCTCCTCCCTGCTGCTGAAAAAGCCCAGTCGCCCTTTGGGGAGGCGCGGGAGGGTTTTGGGGTGGTGCGGAGGGTGAGGGGCCGCTTCTCCTTCTCCGACTCTATCCTGCTCCCAACAGGGATATCGGACTGGGACCGCCCTGGTGGGTTTTTGGCTGCAGAGCGTCCCTAGGAAGATGTGTCCCAGGATTTTTTGCGTGTGTTGGCTGATTGAGGAGGGGGGGAAGAGCTCCTGGGGGGGTGCACGGTAAGCCCACACCCTGTGTCACCCCAGATGGGCATCAAAACCCCCGGGGGGGGCAGCGACGTGCTGCGAGGGACTTGGGCAGAACAAGGCTGGATCCTGCTCCTGCCGGGTGTCAGGGAGAAAGCAGGAAGAGGAAGGAGAGTGCAGGGGTGGGTGCAATCCAGCACATCCCGCTGGCGCGCCGCCAACCCCTTGTATAATGGGACGCGGCTGTTGCCAGCGCTGTAACGAAGCAGCCGAGTGCCTGAAAGGTCAGGGCGACGTTTTCGGGCAGGGGTTTGCCGCCCTTTTGCAAAACTTCTTGACCCCCACAGCTGGATGGGGACGTTTGATCTGGTATCCTGCTGGCGGGCACGTCGGTGGCCTGCGAGCCGGGCGGGCAGCGAGCAGCCCTGTTTGCAACTGGGAGCACACGCTTGTTCGCTCTTATGGGAAGAAGCAGAGGAATAAATGATTCACCAGGAGGTTGGTGCCAGGGATCCTGCAACAAATAACTGTTGTGTTTTGCGGGCGGGATTTCTGACATCTTATTTATGAGTGCAGCTTCCTGGCAGGAGCCTAATGTTCTTGGGGAGAGGAAAAAAAAAAAAAAAAAAGGCAAAAAGCCTTTTTTTTTCTCATCCTGGCGGGGCCCCAGCCCTGCAGACCTGAGCCTGCCAAGGGCGAGGAGCGCAAAGGCTTACAGCGAGCTGGGAAAAGGGGAAGCCAGGCCAACTGCATACTTGAAGCTCTGCCAGATGGGCTCCAGACAGGATTTTTCGCGGGGTCTTGCCCGGGTCACTTCGGACACCACCGAAGCCGGGCAGGCGAGGGCCATGTGCCGGCAGCCCCGGAGGCGCGAGGATTACTGCCTGCTTCCCAGCCAGCCCTTACATTGAGGCGGCGGGGATGGCTGGCGTGAAGGCTTGATGCTGAAAAAGCTTTGGAGGGGAGGAGAGGGGGGGGTGCCGTCTCACTTCGCCCCAAAAGCAGCCCTGCCTGGCTGGCATCCCCATCACCCGGCGGTCCCAGCGCCGCCCCATCTCTCAGGGCTGAGTTGTACGGCTCTCTCCTGCAGCAAGGCGATTTGGGATGGAGCCACACCACCCACAGCTTCCCTTTCCCTCTGGAAGCCTTTCCCGGCCCCCGCTGCCCTGCGCATGGCTGCACAGTCATGTTCGAGCTCATCTTGCTCAAGCCCTTTGCACAGCCCCCCACCCAAAAATCAAGCTTGCTCTCAGCTCCGCTTGCTCCTAACCCCCCTCCTGAGGGTCAGTGAGGATGGGGGTGCTCCTGGTGACACCCTGGCAAAGATGAGGTGCTACCCGCATCCTTGGGGTGAGCCTTACAAGCGCTTTGCATCCCGTATGGATGCCTCTTCCCCACGAGTACCCGGGTTCACCGAGCCTGGCGCATCCTGGAGCATCATCTCTGTGATGCTCCGTGCCAAGGGACAATTTCCCTCTCCAGGCAGGTCCCGAGGGCGGACGCCATTTCTCAGCCAGCCAAGCTGGGGTGGGGGGACCCCGAACCACCCCCTGCCAAAATGAAACCAAGCCAGGGGCAAAAGTGAAAGAAACCTTTATTTGAACCAGGTTTTCTCCCAACGAGGCGCTTCTCCTTAGGATTATTCTTAGAGGCACTTGGGGCTATA
>NW_008823871.1:1108595-1109152 GCF_000699105.1 Pygoscelis adeliae | reverse complement strand
CCCTTTGCTACAGCCAGTTTTTGGGTGCTCAGCTCCTGCCAGAGGAGAGGTGTCTCCAGGCACTTCCCGGGAGGCCAAGAGGGTGGCCATCAGGGAGGGCTCCGCAGGGGCTTTGAGCCACAAGGAAAGCAGGACAGGACCCCAGCGGGCTCCAGGGGGCCGCATGCAGCACATCCCCCCCTGCTCCAAGGGGTGACGCGGGCTCCTAGCAGACGCAGGGGGGATGCTCTGCCCGTGGAGCAAGGGAAGGCCTAAGTGGGGCTGAGGAAGGGGTGACGCTCCTGCTCTTGGTTGAAGAGGTTCACCACGCTGATGACGCTGCTAGCGATCAGGGCGACGAGGAGGATGACGAGGAAGATGTTGAGCAGCAGGGCGGTGATGTTCAGGTACTTGGCAGTGGAGCCATAGCTGAGCGCCCCACTGTAGTCACCGAGGACTTTACGATCCCTGGACTGGGGGGGGTGCGGAGGGGAGAGTCAGTGGGGTTGGGGGGAGCCAGCGGAGGGGGATGCCCCAGGGGGCTCCAGGCTGCAGCTGGGTGGGAGAGGGGCTGGAGG
>NW_008823871.1:1104450-1106550 GCF_000699105.1 Pygoscelis adeliae | reverse complement strand
CTTCTTTCCTTGTCCCCTTCTTTACCCCCTTCTTTTCCCCCTTTTTCTTTGCCCCCTTCTCCCCTTTTGCATCTTTGTCCCCTTCTTTGTCCCCACCCGGCGTGGCCTTCTGGGGTCAACTGTGAGTGTTCCAGGGTGCTTGGTGAAGAAACCCTAAATAAGGTTCCTGCCGCGTGGCGCTGGGAACCCCCCTTCCCTCCCTGCTTTCAGCATCAAAAACCCCAGCTCCCCGCTGGCAGTTTTGATTTTCGGTGTGCGCAAACGGTCGAGGCTGATGGGATTCAACTTCACTGCCCCTAAAGTTTCTAGCTCCATCAAGGAGAAGGGCTTTTGGCAGAAAAAGCCCTGGCCAGGATTATCATCCCTTTGGCATGGCGTGGATCGGCACTCCCCTAATTTTTTGGAGGGGGGTGTGTCTTCCCAGAGACCTCGTCAAGGCAGGGCTGAGCGCATCGCTGGCACGGGGAGGCAGGATGCCGTGCGAAGGGCTCGGGCTTGTGCCTGTCTGCGAAATCCCCGAAACCCCGCTGGTGTGGGGGGAGGGTGGCTTCGGGCAGCACCGGGACGGGCTGGGGCTGGCTGTGAGCTCACCCTCTCCGGCTCTGCCACCTCTAAGGCAGTCCTTTACAGGGCCCAAGCAGCCAGGAACAAACCCCGCTCTTGCAGAGGGACCCAAGCCCGGCTCCGACTCTGTCCCCCACAAATATGGGGTGAGTCCGGAAGGTGCCACTTGTTGGGGACGTCGTTTGGGATCGATGAAAAGCCCTGTGCTGGCTCCCCGCGGTCCCCAAGGGCACCATCCCCCATACGAAAATTCCCTTCCCTAACTAATACACCAACCAGTCTTTATAGTGTGACAGTGTATTGACTTTGTCAATATGTCCTAATTCACATTATACACTGTAATATAAGGAGGTAATAAAATTTTGCTGGCAACTCTGGGAGTGTTCATGCTTAAATAAAACAAACGAAGGGACAGCTTGTCCCTGGAAAGAAGGACTTTGCTTCTGGGAAGCTTAGAGCTGTCCATGAAGGATAAAGGATACCCCGGGTACCAAGATAACGCCAGCGTCCTAGCTCCTCTGAGACGTCTTTGAAACCCTCCCAGCGTTGTCTGGCGTCATAGATCAGTAACTCCAGCAAGACTGACTCCCGGGAGATCTGGATCAATAGACGAGCAGCAAGGATGCTGCAAAACTAGAGTTGCTTTGCAAAGTCTGATGTCGATTAGTAATCGGTAGTGTGGGTGCTAGGGATTAGTCAAGTCGTCTTGTACCTGAATGACTGAAGGGTATAAGGACCCTGCGTGAAGCCACATTTGGGGTGCCCCGATTTGGCTGGGCCTCCTCATGTGCGTGAGTGTTTGCTCTTGTAATTCTGTGCTTTGTGTCCCAGCCTCTCTCCTTGGTCACCACGGACCAGTCACACATTTTTTGGGATGTCCCACCGACATTCCCAAACCTCCCAGGCCCTCACAGGGCCGCTAGTGGGGTGGGAAGAGGCTGAAGTTCGGTTCCCTGGCCGAAGGCTGTGCAAACAGCCATGCCCTGACCCATGGCCTCCTGCTCCCTTTGCTGGAGCGGTGCAAAAAAATGGGGGAAACAATGGCTTAATTTCCCCAGATGTGCATCTTCCGCATCTGTTGGGAGAGCCTTGTGCAGAGATCCCCTTCATCCCAGCCTCCTCCTCCTCTGGCTGGGGCAGCCAGGGGCTTGCAGGGCTGCCCCAGCCAGCTGCGGGGCTCGGTGGGCATTCGCTTCCTAATGAGGACCGAGCCTCCACTTTCCCCGCCTGTTTGTCTAAACAGGGCTTAATTACAAGCTAATTAACCTTCCACATCCGTAAGGGAGCTGAGCACAGGGAAACGCAAACCAGAGCACTGGTGCCCTCTAGTTTTCCCAGCTGCGAATGTATTTCTTTCTCTAATAACAGGTTTGTCGCGTGTTTTTGTCCCAGTCCCAAGCTGCAGCGAGGAGGAGCTGCTGCCTCAACTTGTGGAGCGGGAAAGGAGAGAAGGAAAAAAAAAAAAATCTGATGTTCGTCACCGTGCTGTGGGGGGAAAAACCAGCCGGTGAAGCGGGGAAGGGAGTTGTGTCTGGT
>NW_008823871.1:1101808-1103045 GCF_000699105.1 Pygoscelis adeliae | reverse complement strand
CCCAGGAGGGACCCCCAGACCAGTCGGGTGTTTTTCGTGTGTGTGTGTGTGTGTCCCGAGCGGCTCCGTCCTCATTTTTCCGCCCGCCGCTTTGGCTGCAATGACAAAGAAGGCCATTTATAGCCACTCGTCGCTGCCTGGAAGGGGCAAACCCAACCCTCCCATCCTTTCCCAACAGTTTCTCAGCCTGTGCTTCTCTATCGGAAAAAAAGCCTTCCTCCTCCGGCCCGTCCTCATTTTTCCGCCCGCCGCTTTGGCTGCAATGACAAAGAAGGCCATTTATAGCCACTCGTCGCTGCCTGGAAGGGGCAAACCCAACCCTCCCATCCTTTCCCAACAGTTTCTCAGCCTGTGCTTCTCTATCGGAAAAAAAGCCTTCCTCCTCCGGCCCTCGGCTAACGCCTGGGGATCCAATCTGGGACGCTCCGGCAGGGCTAATCCGGAGGGGCAGGTGCTAGCGCTCGCCCTACGGTTCGGCTTCGTGATTAATTGCTCCCGGCTTTACCCTTGCAGACCTCGTTGGGCTGCTCGGGTGGCATAAAAGTACGCGAAATAGTGGTGGGTGAAACTTGAGCTGTAACGTTTCTGTTCGGACTGAACTCGCATAGCGGGTTTTGTCCAAAAGAAATTAGAAAGAAATGAGAGTTAGTGCTTATTTAGGCAAGAAATAGCTTTCCTGAGCGGGTCAGAGCAGTCCTGGAGGCCGGTGAAGCCTCTCAGCTGGCAAACCCAAAGTTTCCGACCATAGCAGCAGCATGATCCTGCAAATTTTTGGGCCTTACGGTAAAATCGGGGAAATCGGGATAATGCTAATAAGAGAAGCAGGAAATGAGGCTGCTTGTGCATCGCCTCAAAGGAGCGGCTACGGGGAGGCTGCGCCGCTTGTTTTCTTGTCTCTGCTGCAGGGTCGTGCTTAATGGAAAAGCCACAAGTTACAGAAGTCTAACCGCAAGCGGCTGCCCCATGTCTCCGCGATTATCCTGGTGTTAAGGAGGGCCGAGTCCTTCCTCTTTTGGGACCGGCAGCCTCGGGCAGGTGGGGAGATGGCGTGGGATTGCTGGCCCTGTGGATGGCTGGCTGTGAAACCACGGATTGGGGTCCCTCCGGGTGTCGGGATGCAGCGGTGCGAGGGTGAGACGAGGTTTTCCTCTGTGGCTTCATCCGGGGAGGATGCACAGAGCGATGCCTGCGTGCCGGCGAGCGAGCGCCTTCCCTGGGTGTGTTTTTTGGGTGCTGA
>NW_008823871.1:1089482-1101546 GCF_000699105.1 Pygoscelis adeliae | reverse complement strand
GGGGACGGCGTGGGGGGATCACGGTTTGGGAGGTGCTGGGCAAGGACCGTGCTCTGGTGGTGTTTTCCGCTGGTCCGGCGATGGGGTTTGGGTTTGCCCCATGCCACGGGGAGCACCGGCATCTTCTCTGCAGGCTGGGGTGCGGGGAGGTGGGTGCTTCCCCAGGGGAAGCTGGACCTCTCCTGGGCTGGATCATGCCCCTCTCCGCTGTCCGGGACCGGACTCCAGGGAGATGCTGCTCCTTGCACTGCGGTTTTCTAATCGGTGCCTAAAGCCTGGGCGAACGCGTGGCAAGGCTGGAGTTTAGGTCCTGCTTAGCCTTTTTTTTTTGAAGTGTGGTGATGGACAGGGGTTGGGTGGAGGCTGGGGAAGAGATTCAGTCACGTGTAGATGGACCCTAGTCCTGCTGCTGCAAGCCAGCAGAGAGCTGGAGTGGGAGAGCCAGGGAGCCGTTTTAGTTGGAAAAATATTGAATGGAATTAAAAAAAAAAAAGAGGAATAAAAAAATATATCTGAGGAAAAAAATATATATTCAAGAAAAAGGTTGGTGCGAGAGTTTGGGGGGAGAGGGAAGGGTTTGGGGCTGAGACGTGGGGAAAGCTGAAAGGCAGAGCTGTGCTGGAGAGGGGCTCCGGGGCAGCTCCCCTCTACCCAGAGATGTTTTCCTCCTCCACCTCGCTCGCATTGAAGCTGCCTTTGTGTCGTGCTGGAGGGAAAAGCGTGGCCATGGGGGTCCCACTGCGGTGGGAATGGGGTTTGCTCTTCTCCATCTCCCAGCTTTCGTGGGAGACCCCCCCCCAAGCTGGGGGCCGTTAGTGTGCATGGCGTTCCCAACGGAAAGCAGCTGGTACCCGATATTCCCCGGGGCTTAGCGGGTGTCCCTGGTCTCAGGCGAGCAAGCGGGAGGGGGAGGTCACCGTGCCCTCCCAGCCTGCGTGTCTCCTTCCTCCTTCCTGATCCGTACGGCCATGGGATCTCTTGCCAGCTGGGACCCTGCTGCAGGGAGCTCTGGTGTGTCCTGGTCCCAGATCCCTTAGGGATACGGGGGACACCTGTCCCTGGAGGGGGTGAGGTGGCTGGGGAGGATGCAGGGCTCTTCAGCATCACCGCCAGGGTCTGCGTACCAAAAGGTCTGAGATTTGGAGTTGACTTTATTTTTTTTTTTTTGCCACTGTAAGCCAGAACCTGTCTGCCTGCTGCTGAGGATGCTGCCCGGCTTGTGTCAGCTGGCAGAGGATGTATGAGAGAAAAAAAAAAGGTTAATTACTCATTAAATGAAGTATCACCAAGCAGATACACTTTCTGGAGGCTGAAGGTGCAGGGCATGAGGCTTTTTGGTAGCTTGGAGGGATGTAAGGTGGGGAGGACCAGGTCAAGCAGCGGTGGTGGGGTCTGCGTGTGTTGAGGAGCACAGCGAAGGCATGGGGGGATTATTTGGGGGGGTGCCTGCATCCCCTTGGCCCAGCTGGCGGTTGCATGTGGAGCTGGAGCATCTGGGGACCTGGCTGGGAACCGTGCTGGTGCTATGTCCCTGATAAAATAACCCCCCTTTTCTTATCTTCTACAAGTAGATAATTACCCTTCTCTGCCTAATTGAACACACAGATTCCTCATCTGAAATAATGAGGCCATTACGGTGTTCTCCCGGCTGGAAACCGCTCTGAGTCAATGGGGTGGAAATGCTGGCGTGCCAGGTGGAAAGGAAAAAAAAGGAAGAAAGGAAAAGAAATTACAGTAAAACTCTAAAATGGTTCTTAGCAGGGGCGCGGGGCCGGTCCTGCTCCCCCGGCAGCCGTCTCGCCGGGGTAATGATTTAGCACACGGGGGTATTGCAGTGGTGCTGGGAACCAGGTTTCGGGAGGGTTTTGCGACTGGGGGAGTGCAGGATGTGTGCTGGAGGAGGCGAGGAGGATGCTAAAGGCAATTCACGGCTAAAGCGGGGCCGTCTGGGGAGGAAAACCCAGCCGGGCTTCTTGTTACCCCCAGGATGCGGCACTGCCTGGGTCTGGCTGCACGCGTCCTCATGAACTTTGTCTGCAAGAAGAGCTTCTGGCATGGGGGAGCAGGGGACACCCCTCTGCCGTGGTCCAGAGGGCTCCCAAAAATGCTGTGATCCGGAGGCAGTGATGGGTTGGATGCTCTTTGTTCGGCTCAGCCGTCGCTGCCTGCAGAGCCTTGTCCTTGCCTGTCCCTCCCTGGGGACCTGTCCTTCGGGGTCTCGCACGCAGGGAGAGCAGGAGGGAGAAGGTTTGGGATGACGCGCAGCAGCGCTTCCCCTGAACTGCAGGGGATAACGCATCTCTTTTGGACAGAGCGGTTGCGATGTATCCTTTGATTTTAATCGGGAGGCTGAAACGCTGCAAACAGCGGTGGGTTTCATTCCTTTTGTCAGGGATGCCGGGAGCAGGTAGGGAAGAGGATGAGAAAGAGCCCTTTGAAGAGGAAGGGCAGCGGGGTTTGTGAGGAGGTGGTGCTGCTTTTCTTTCTCTTGGCATCGCCCCACTCTCCTATCCCTGCTAGAAAAGGCTGCTTTCTCCGGATGGACACCCCCTTAGCACCGGGTCCCGGTGCTGGGAAAAGCTGGTCCCATCCCTGCTGCCAAAAAGGGAGGTTTGGAGCCGGGGGGGTGGGCTGGTTTTGGTGTCATTGGGACCGTTTATTTGGCCAGGAAGCCCTGCAGCCCTCGTCTTCCTTGCTGGGCTGTGGCCCGGTTTGCCCTGGGCTCCTTGCCCTGCTCCGCTCAGGTGCCCTGCTGCCCTGAATCGGCTCTTTGTCACCGTGCTGGACCTGCCAAGAGCCGGATGGAAAAGGAGGTGGATGGATGGACAAGCAAGCCCTGTCCTTTGGTTGGGAGGGGCTGTGAGCGTCTCGGGGCTTTTTGGCAGGTGGTGGGGGAGAAGTATGGGAAAAATTTGGCATGTGCCTATTTTGGGTTATTCAAAGGCAAAAATTTGGCTGTTCAAAGGCATGACTGGCTTTGAACCACCCCGTGGCAGCACCTCTCCCCAGCCTGGCTGCGACCTGGTCCCCTTGGCATCTGGGGGGGACCCCCAAAAAATCCCTTGAAGCCAGGGGAGGTGGGGAATTGCAGTGTTTGATAGTGAAGCAAAACCAAATGGGTTATGCCAGGGTAATTTATCCTTAACTCTGCCCTCCTGCTGCTGCTTTGGAGGGGCTGAGGGCTTGCTGTGATGCACCCCAGCGGTATGATGGGGCAGGGTGCCTGGGCCTGATCCTGTCTCTGCTCCAGCCATCTGTTCCCAGGGTCACGGCAGGCTGGAGTGACGGCGTGGGGACCCTGAGCTGGGTTCGGCCGTGGGGGCTCAGTGCCACAGCCGGTCCTCTTGCCCGCAGCCGTGACCAGTAAGGCAGGGCGTGGGGGGAGCCTGGATCTGACCCCATACCCAGGGAAAAGGGCTTTATAACCCTGGCCCTGGGTCCTGCTCCCTCTGCCCAAAAAACTCAGGTGCGGCGTGGGCGAGGGTGGGAGCGGATCCCGGGGGATTCACCCTGTGCGCCCCAGGATTTCCGGCACTGAGCGTGTAACGGCAGGAGCAGGAACGCGGCTTTATTTCTAGGGATGCTTCACCCTTTGCTTTGCCCTCCTGGGAGCTGCGTGGTCCCTCCCCAGGGAAAGGATGTTATGGGCACGTTTGTTGCTCCTGTCTCTGCAGAAACCCCAGACCCCGGGCAGAGGGGATGGTTTTGACATGTCTGTGTGGGGATGGGTCAGCGGGTCCCGCTGGACCTCGGTGACGGCAGAAGGAGAAGAGAGCAAAGTGCCCTGTCCCTTCATCGCTCCTCAGCCATGGAGGCTCTTCCAAGTCCTGGCAGCTTAAGTCCTTTTAAAAGCATTAAAAAAAGACATGAAACACCCTGATAAAAAATATTCCCCATCCCCTTTAATGTGGGCATTTGCTGTCGATTAATTTCCTGCGCTGTTTTCCTACTCTCGGGGCTTCTATTGAAGTCTCCTTTAGCTGTAGAGCTGTTGACGCTCTGCAGTGAGCCGGGGTCGCTGGTCGCCTCCTCTGTGTCTGGGAGAAAGGCAGATCCATACGGAAAGGGTCTCCAGAAAGCCTGGCTGGCCAAGGGGCGGCAGGTCCCTCAGACGCATGGCATTTCTCCTCCGGCCTTGACGTGCCGTGATGGAGTTGAGCAGCTCTCGGAGCATCCCAGGGAGGACATTGGAGGACCCATAGCTCCGTTCATCCAGCACGACATCCTGGGGGATTTGGCGTGGTGGGGACCTTTGCTCGTTGCCTGTGTCCACGGGGCTCGGAGGGATGCGGGGAGGTGAGCGCATCCCCAACCGGGCGCCAGCTGCATGGCCGTGCTCAGGGGAGGCGAGAAGCAGGTGGGTCCTGGCGTGCCGGGACCGGCTGCGGCGGCACGATGCAGAGGAGCCCTGTCCTGCAGCCGGCTGGCTCGATGCCCTCTGAGCCCATGACGGCACTGGGCACGGCGCTGCTCCGGCAGCGGGCGCTTGGGCGGCTGTGGCTGTGCTGGGAGGTGCCGTGGGTTACCCATAAGGGCGTCTCGGTGGGTGACACGTCTTGACTGCTGCCATCGCGTTTGGCTTCCCCTGGCCCGGAGGTGACGGCTGTGAGGGCCAGGGCAGGGATGTTGGTTTTTTATTAGGAAAACCCTCTGCTCTGAAGGCGTAGCTGCTATACCCCTGGAGATGCTCGGGAGGGCGAGTGCTTTCCACACCCCATGGTACAAGCTTTTACCAAGCACCAGGAGCTCTTTGCTTTGGTGTTTGGGGCGCTTTATCCTTCCCAGCACCGCCGTGTGTCTCCCCTCCATCCCTTTCCCGTGCCGTGCCGCGGCCGGGCCTCTCTGGAGCTGCTCTTTGGGAGGGGACGAGCAGCCACCCCAAGATATCGGTGGCTGGCTGCCTTGGCAATGGCAGGATGGAGGGATTTCAGCTGGGCGAGGAGACGGGTGGGAGCCGGCTGCTGACCGGCAAGGACCGCACAAGTGCGATGCGCAGGAGGATTTCATGGGGGAGGCTGAACAGGAGCGGATGGTCCCCGCAGAGGGGTAGAGCTCAGCCAAATTCGCTGCCAAATTAAAGCTAAGGAAAAGGTTAAAAGCACCCGGGGCTGGTGGAGATAAACCAGACACTGGCTGAAACAGGTTGGAAAACTGGCAGGTGAAATGGTGAACCCCACGGGCTGTCTGCAGGGCAGCGTGGAGGTCGGAGGCTGAAATGCTTTTAGGCTGAAATGAATTCTGCCTGACTGCCAGCACATCACAGGCTATGAGTAACCTCCTCCGGAGGCTGCGTCCCAGGAAGCGAAACCTTTGTGCCGAGGGCTGTGAGGGAGCATCGTCTCCATCAAAATGGGCAGGGCGGGGGGGACGGGTGCGTGGTCCAGCCGGAGCCGCTCCAGCACGCTTTGGAGCTGGGGCAAAATGAAATAATGCTGGAGGAGATGGGGTATGGAGGGCAACAGATGTGCGGTGAGGTGTGAGCTGGGTGGAAATGGGGGAGATCTGGGTGCTGTCAGTGCACAGGAGGGATTCGTGACCCTGAGTTGAGCATGGAAATGTCGGGGCTGCCTCTCCTGGTAGGTGTTTGCCAGCTTGAGTGGTCTCCTGGCAGCTCCATCGCCAGCCCTGAGCAATTTGCATCAATTTCCATTGTGCCGGCTGAGAGGGATGTCACAGAGTGGGTAAACAGCATGAAGAGCATTGGTTTGGGGGAGGCAGGAAAAAAGTCCCCCCACTCCTCTAGTTCCCTCAGCAAGGCGTCTGTGCCTTGAGGTAGTGACCCAGGGACCGAAGCGAAACCCTTTTCTCAGCCAGCGGCAGGTAAAAGTGGCATCTAAGCAGGCAAGAGGGGCTGAAGCAGGCAGGGAAGGGCTGTCTGGGGGACTGATCCTGCACCCCTGCCTGCATCCCCAGGATGGTCACAAGCCCCATTCTCCTCGACCCCATCAATATCATCTGCTGTCACTTGGCTGCCAGCCGGCCCGTGTGAGCACCCGCCGCCTGGCTTTCCCCCCGGGTGCCATGGAGCAGGCAGCACGGCGGGCAGTGCTGCGTTTTTGCGGCGGTGGAAGGGGGTTTGCAATATTGACTCCTTGCTGGCTAATTATAATTGCTTAACAGCTTGTTAGGAGCATTGGTGGAGGGATGCTCGCGCTTCTCTTCTCTGGCAGCTGGCTCTGAGGCTGTGTCTGCGCTGGAGAGCGCCGGGCTGTTGGTAATTAAACCGGTGGGTTTAATAAAAACACCGATGCTGCCACCTTCACTGCAGCTGCGTCTGGGTTTAAATGTCGCCTCGCTTCAGGTTGCTGCTCTTTCCGCTCCCCTCCAAGCCCCATCATTGCAGGGTGCCCCCGTTCAGCCCTTGGGGGTTGAGTCCCGAGGGATGGACTCGGTTTTCTGCCCCGTGGCACCATCCTGGGAGGATGCGCAGGGGTGTGGAGCACTCCTGCATGGCTGGAGAGATGCCACCGGTCATATTGCAGGGGAAAACGGGAGCGTTAGCAGCTCTCCAGGGTCCGAGGATGGGCACCAGAGCCCTGGGGAGGGCACTTCTCCTTTCTGCTAGCTCCTGCAGAGGTGGACACCCCCCAGGCATCGCTCTGCCACCGGTCCTGATGTGGTTTGGGACTAATTTGTTACTGGCCACCGAGCTCGTGTGCCCGCGTGAAGGCAGGGAGAGATCAGCCTGAATTCCCCGGGGGGTATAAACCCAGTTTAACCCCATTGCTTTTGCAGCTGCAGATCTGGTGTCCCTTCTCGCTGGTAAGGACTTGTTGGGCAGAGCCCCGCTCCCCCCGAGCTGCCCCATTCCTTACCCTGGGAAGGCGTCAGAGTTGGGCTGCCCTCCTTTCTATTCCCTGAACCCACGGCTGATGCTCGGGATGGTCCTTCCTCAGCTGCTTGCCACATCCCTGGCGCGTCTTCTGGCTCGAGTTGCTGCCTTCATCCCTCTTTCGCTGGCATCCTCCCAACATGGGTACTGCATCTCGCTGGGGGCTTGGCATTCCCCTTTGGCACAGTCGTAGCTTCACGTGCCACCATGAGTGAGGCCCTGTCCCCTTTCTTTCCACCACCACGCTTTTCCCAAGAGAAGGGCTGGTTTTTTTCTGACTTACTTTGTGGGCTCATTAGTTTGGTAGGGTACGAGCTCCCCTTTTCCATGGGGACAGAGGGGATGGATGCGATGGTCTTGATGGGCAAGGGTTTCTTTACTGAAGTCTTGTTTCCCAGCTGTGCAGGCGGACTCAGAGTAGCCGGACTGGATGCCGGAGAAGCTTTGTCCCTCTCCCATCCCTCTGGATTTGGAGAGCTCAAAGCATCCTGCAGAAGTTCAGAGATCAGGAGCAGCCAGGACATGCGCAGACCTCACTTGGGTGGTGGACCTCAAAAGATGTCAGCTCAGACTTGGGGTACTTGGCATCCTGACCTTCACAGTGTTGTTCTGGTGTTTCCAGCACATTCCTGAGCAGTGCTTTCTCGTGGCATGGAGATGCAGGGCATCCATCCCCATCCCAGCTCCTCCCTGGCCTTTCCTCTTGTATTTGTGTCCTCCGAGGAAGGCGAGGTAGTGGCACGTGCCTGTGAAGGTCCCTCGGCAATCTCCTGCGTTGGTCCCAAGGTCTCCTGCAGCAGCTGGCAGCGGGAATTAAGGGAATTAACCCAGGCCCCCGTGTTTTCCAGCCTCCAAAGGCTTTGCCTGATTTTTGAGCGTTGGAGCTGGCTGCTCTGGCAGGCTCCTTCCCCAAGCCAAAAATGGGGAGCAGCCCTGCATTGCTGGGAAGTGCAACGTGGGATGAAGTTATCCCTTGGGGTGGGCAGCCTGAGACTGGTGCTCATCCTGCGTCTCACCCCTGTCTTCGGGATGTGCTGGGGAGCAGCTTTGGGATGCTGAGGAGAGCAGCAAATCCCAGGCTCGTGTTTCTGTGAGTAGTAAAACCCATCTCCAGCTCTGGTTTAGACCACAGGGCTTGGCGTCGGTGGGGATGCTCTGAGCTCCGGCTCTGATTTGGTGTCTCCTTGCCTTTCCCCATCTCCTGTGCATGGGGGGTGGTGCTGCTTCCCAGCTCATCTTTTTGCCGGGAGGTAGGGATCCAGGCTAAGATGCAGCTCCGAACATGCCTAGAAGGTTTTGGCAACCTGTTGCAGCCCAGTCCACCGGCATTTCAGGGATGGACAGTGCTGATTTTGCTGCAGGAATGGGAAGACAGGAGAGCAGATGGTCACCCCCAGGGGGGATTTCTTGGAGCACCGAGCTAAATCCATCCATCTCCTTTTCCATCACTCCAGTCACGGTTTGCTCATCGGGGTAGCTGGTGGGGAACCGTAGGCTCCTGCGTGCAGCGGCGCTGAGGCTTCCTTGCAGGCACGGGTGCCTCCTCCCGTGGCCGGGCTGCCCTCGCCAGCTGTGTCCCCCGGGGCACGGTGCCGTGCCCCACTGAGGGGGAGGCTGGCTAAAGCATCAGACCCTCGCAGGCGACGTGGGGCTTGGGAACCAAACCACAGCTCCCGGGGGGCTCCACGGGGCACTTCCAAATTGCAGCTTAAATGCCATTTTTTTTTTTTTAAGCACAAGATTTTGGGGGTTGGAGCTCAGACGCAATGTTTTGCTGGAATATCATAATTTTTCCAGTCCTCTCCAGTCCCAGCCAGCTTGCCTGCATCTTTATCCGGGCTTTGAACGGACTGGGAGCTTTGCAGGCAGCCAGGCTTGGACAGGGGGGTGCAGGGCAAGCAGGGGACAAACACGGGAGGGCTGCAGGGGATGGGGAGCCCTGCGGAGGGCTGTATTACAGCGGGATGTGGCTCCTGGCAATGGATAAATCGCTCTGCACGTCTGCTCTGGCGCATCAGCTTGGTGGGAAAGGGGTTGGAAATAATACAGGGACCGTGCCCTGAATCCCACCCAGCCGATGTGCTTGGGAACTCGGGCTGGGGTGCATCACTTCTCCTCTCGCTGGCTGAACCCAGGCGCTTGGTGCCCTTCAGGGTCTGTTTTGGGGGGAAAAGAGAGAAGAAGGGTCCTAAGGGTCCTCAGCTGCTGTTGGTGCTGCTGCTGGAGGCTTCTCCTGAAGGAAGAAGTCTCAACTCTGAAGCCCCAAGGGCTCGGCATCGTTCACCCGGACACACAGCCTGGAGCAAAGCAGGATCGGACTCTGACTGTGCACCTGTGTCAGATGGGAGGATGCTGTGAGGTCCTGGGCGGTGCTGCCTCCTCCTCCAGCGCCGCGTCTGCCACTGAGCCGATGCTCTTCGTTACTGAAGAGTCCTTGTCTGCCACTCAGGGGTTTTCATCCTTGCGTGGGCACCTTTGGGATGGGGAGCGGAGCCGTGGCTGGAGCTGGAGCTGGGCAGAGCGTGCCAAGGTATTCCCCGACTGCTGTCCCATCCTGGCAGTTTCTCTCCGGTGGCTCCATCCGTTCCGTATGCAGTTGCCTGATGGCAGGGACCAGCATCCCACCCGAAATCTCCCCATGGGACCCTTCCTGTTGAGCAGCCAGAGCTTGTCAGGGCCGAGCATCCAGCTGGAGGGCAGGAGCCAGGGATTTTGGGAATCCCAGCCCTGATCCTTTTGTGGACACTCCTGTGAGCTTCCCGCTATCTGTGCTGAGGGAGCTCGGCTTGCTGGGTCACGTCTGGGTTTATCCCTGGGTGACTGGTCTGGGAATGCGGTAGGTGAGAGCAGAGCAAGCTTGCAGTAAGCGACTGTGGAGGGGAGACTTGTTAGAAGCAATTAGGAGATGTGGGAGGAAGTGTAAGCGAGGGGCATCTGTAACCACGTTGAAGGGTTTGGGAAGGGTCCAGAAAGCTGCAGGAGAAATCCCGGCTCCAAAACCCATCCGAAGAAAGGGGCTGTGTTCGGGGCGAGCGAGCTGTGTGCTGTCAGCCGAGCAGGAGGGGAAGAGGAGGGAGGTGGGGAGGCAGGAGTTTGCTGCATGAAAGGCCCTCTGTGCTTCCCAGCGGAGGGGGGAGGCGGCATGAAGGGGGTTTATATGACCGTGATAACGGGGAAGCTCGTCTCCCCTGGGGAGGCATCGCCCTGGTCTCTGCACTGTGTGATGGGGTTGGTGCTTGGTCCCTTGCACCCATGGTCTCACCCTGAGGACCGCTCCTGGCCCTGGCTTGTTGTCTGGAGGCTGCTGTGACTCAAAGCTGGTTCATGCGATAGCGTGTGCATCTCCTGCCCCCTCCTTGCGCTGCTCTGAAAGCATTAGCGTTGCTCCCGCGCTCGCTGGGGGAAGAGCTCTTAATGCATCCCTGCCAAGCATCCCCTGGGTAATGCCATCCCCCGAGCGAGCAGATCCCTTGCTCGTCCTCCAGACCTTCCCCCATCCTCTCACCTCCTCCTACCCGCCTTTACGCGGCTCTTTCTGGCCCTTGAAAAAGAGGCAGGTTAGCAGAACTGATCAGTGTGGCGGTGCTGGCTGTGCATCCCGGGGGGGATGCTGGGGGAGCAGCCGGGCTGGGCATGGCTGGCGGGTGGTCCCCGAGGGTGCTGGGAGGATGCGTAGGAGGAAACTGACCCCTTTGACACTGACCCCCCCCCCTTCCTCCCAGCACTGCTTTCTCCCTCCTCTTCTCCTCGTACCCCGTGACCCGCTCCTCTCTCGCAGGGGTGAGGTTCAGACCAAAGGGGCTCGATTGGTAGAAGGTGCTGGCCTTTCCCTCCCCTTATCAAGGGGGTCATTTATTTTCAGTTCCCACACAGGCTGATTAGCATTTGGGTGTTTGGCTAAGGCTGCCCTCGACTTTCCTATCCGATATTTGAATTGCAGGGGAATAAACATCGGCGCAGAAGCCTGGAAGCCTTTTTCCAGGGCTCTGCTGGCGCTTTCGCTCCTCCTGGGATGCGGGCACCTCACTTGCTTCCCTGCCGAGAAGAGAGAGGGTTTTGCTGAAGGCACACAGGTTTTGAGCCTCAGTCTTACTTAAACCCCATCAGAGCAGTGGTGGCATTTAATTTAGGTGCAAACCAAAGTAGGGAGCACAAGCCCTGTCCTGCTCCTTTACAGTGGGGAGTTGCTTGAGCGGGTCCCTGATGAGGATGGAGCTGGGTGATGGGGATGGAGAGTGACTGGTGGGCTCACGGCTTTGGGTCTTGAGAGCCTCCAAGGACGGAGCCTGTGCAGCCTCGCTGCGGGGAATGCGTGTTTTTGCCCCCCTTTCCTCCAATTTATATCAAATAATCTCTCCAATTTACCCGATGCCTTGCAGCAGAGGCCCAAACCTGGGTGCGGTACCTAGAGGTGAGCGAAAAGGGTGAGTGAAGGGGGGTGACCATGTCCAGCCATCCCCTGTGGATGCAGCCTGGGCTGCTGCTGGCTCAGGTATGCTCGCCAGGACCCGGGGCTTGGCAGCAAAGGCCCATATGGGGGTTTAGTCCGTCCCGGGGACAGGACTTGCAGCGTGGCACCCCCAGCCTGCATCGCAAACAGATGCTGAGCTGGCAAACCTGGCAGAAGAGAGGTTCATCTCCTCCAAGGCTGGGAGAGATACCCTGCGTGGGTACAGCAGAGCCGGCCGCTGCATCCCACCCCTTGGCAGGTCCCTTGGGAGTATTGAACTCCTACTCGTGGCTGTGATTAATCCACGGATCAGCATGGGGGGGAATAATGCTGTCCCAAGTGCTCTGTGCCAGAGCAGCGGCATCTGTGGCCTTGGCGCAGTGAGGATCGGCTTTATTTCCACTGCCTGTGCTGGTAGGAACATCCCTAGGAGTGATGGGGGGGTCTCGAGAGCAGAGGAGACAAAAGGAGAGTGCTGGATCCAGTCCCGCTCCTCCCTGCGATGCTCCCCCATCGTCCTCCGAGGGGCTGCGGGAGGAACGATGCGGGGATGAAGATGGGCGAGGGGAGGAGGGCGGCTGGAGGGAGGCAGGGAGCTGCCAGGAGAGAGCCAGAGCTGCCAGGGGCTGAAGAATGGCTGAGAGCAGAAGAAGGGGCTTTAGAGCTTAATTTCCTGTCCTCGCGGTGGGGATGGGATTTGTGCTGCCATCTCCAAGGAGATGCCGGCTGCACGGTTGCTGGAATACCAATGGCATGGGAGGCGTGCGGCGGGGGGGGGCGGG
>NW_008823871.1:1076717-1089173 GCF_000699105.1 Pygoscelis adeliae | reverse complement strand
AGGCTCTTAGACACCTGCCTCTCTGAGCATCGCGTTGAGCTTCCCTTGACGCCAGTTTGAAACACGGATGCCAGAAGTGACAGTCAAACCGCGGCAGCGGAGGAGCCGCTGCATCACCTCCCTCCATCTGACCCTGGTTTTGGGGTGCCTGTCTAAAAAATTCAGAGGCACCCATCTGCTGTGGCAGAGAAAGGGGATGTGCCCTGCCCCCCCAATAACTAATACATTTTCCAAGTCTGCACTATTATTTTGGGGGAAGTCAGTTATTTTAATGCTGGGAAGCGAGGGCGGTTTAAAATAAACCCTCCCTTCGGAGCCCGAGGAAGATGGGTGTGAGCTGCAGAGGGGAGTCCGTAGGTTGGGAATAATTAATGCAGCACACGGTAACGAAGTCATCTGCGACGGCGCTGTTAGCAAAGTCTTCGCGATGGTGCCTTTAGCGTGGTGTTGGGGGGTGGGAAGATGGGTTTGGGGAGAATATGTCTGGGGGGGCTTGGAGCTGGTGTGCTCTGGGTAGAGCCGTGGGATGCTCTGGGAGAGCCAGGGACCGGAGGGGCAGGGGAGCAGGGATGCGTCGCCAAGGATGGATGTGGAGTGAGATCCCACGGGAGCTTACCCCAGCCGTCCCTGACGTAAAGGGCCACGAACTGGACTGCGGGGGGTGTAAATAAACCTGATGCTGATGAGCTGCTGCAAGCTGCTTAGTACAAATGTAATGAGGGGAATCGCAGCCAGACCTCCCCGCTGGGAGCAGCGGCGATGGCAGCGCCTGCCCTTCCCCATGCTGGGGTGAGGGGGTGTCCCCAAAAGAGGAGCGGTGTTGGGATGGGGAGGAGGTGGCTGTGGTCTCATTCCTCCTTCTTCTTCTGCTCCCCTCGCAGATGGCGAGAGGCTGGGGGAGGTGACTGATCCTGGCCGGCGGCCGGCAGCAGCCCAGGCATCGGCATGGCGGAGGAAAGCCGAGGACTCCAGCGAGAGCCGCGAGGAGGAGCCCATGGTAATCAGAGAGCCGGAGCGTGGTCAGGTGGGAAGGGACCTGTGGAGGTTGCTGGTCCGAGTCCCCTACCCAACACACGGCCAACTAGAGCAGGGTGCTCCAAGCCTTGTCCAACAGAGTAGATCCAAGGATGGAGAGGGCACAGCCTCTCTGGTTCTGCTCAGCAACCCTCATGGTGGATAAAAAAAAATCCCTAATATCCCACTGAAACTTCTAGTGTTGCGCCTTATGCCTCTTGCCTTGTCGCTGTGCTCCTCTGAGAAGAGTCTGGCATCATCTTCTCTGCACCCCTCTCTTGCGTAGCTGTCAATGGCAATAAGGTCCTGCTTTGCTGGGCAAAGCCACCTTCTCCTGTGTCCTCTGCTCCATCTTGCTAACCTCCGCTTGTCCGTCCTAGACTGGAGAGCCCCAAACTGGACCCGGTATACCCCAGGTGGGGTCTCCAAGCAGAAACTGGAGAGAGGATCTCTCCTTGCTAACAACCCAGGACACACTTGGCATCGTAGCCACGAGGACACCCTGCTGTCCTCTGTTCAACTTGTCACCAAGCCCTTGTTCAACACCCTGCTGTCCCCTGTTCAACCTGTTGTCACCAAGAGGCTTCGGAGCAGGGCAGGCCGGTGGGATGGTGGGAGAGGGAAGCCACGTGGTCTCCCCTGCCCCATCCCAACAGCAGGTCACTGCCAAACTGCTGCAAGTCCCCATGACAGCGAGTTGCCATCGGGGTGGGCATTGCTTGGGCTATTCCCAAGCCATGGTACTTTGAGCACGGGTGAGTGTTTCATTGTCTGGAGGGAGGAGAAAGCATCGAGTCCCGTCCCTGCAGCCAGAGCCCTCTTGGTGCCCATCGCTTTATGCCTAGCCCTGCTCGGTGTCTTTCACAGCTGCTGGACATCTACAGCATCACTGGCTCTGCAATTAAAAGCCCAGCCCACCTTCAGCAAATAACCCACCCCCCGTTTCCAGCTGCGGGGAGCTGGGCTGTGAATAGTCCCCTCTGTTGGGGCAGGCAGGGGAAAAGTTCACTTCAGTTTGAAAGCAAACAGCCTGCTCGAAAGGACTCTGCAAACCAGAGCAAAAAAATGCTGCTTCAAAAAAGGAGATGGAAAACTTTCCTCCTGGTGAGCTCCCAACCGTGGATCTTGCTGTCAGCACAGCTGGTCCTTTATCTTTGGGGCAGGACAGGGATGCTGGTGGCTTGTTCTCTCCACGTCTCACCCGAGGGATGGAGGGATGGAGACCTGTCCTGGTCCCTCTCCACAGAGGGACAGAGAGGTTTTTCCCGGTGCTGGGGGTGGAGAGCCACGTGCCAGAAAGGAGAGCCGGCTTTGGGCTAGGCAGCAATTAAGTGGTGAGAAATATGGATGGAGAAGAGGCTGATTGCACCTGGCTGGCTGGCAGGGGATGGGCGAGAAAGGATGACCGCTGCTCTGATCTCTCCCAGCTCCTCAGAAATAAGGGACAGACGGACAAAGGAAGAAAATGAGGTGCCCGGAGAAAGCACGGGCTGGTGCTGGGTGAGGACAGAGAGGGACAGCGGGAATTGCATCTCGGCTTTCCCCGGGAGGAGGATGAATCCTTCCAACAAGCACGGCACAGTTATGCCACGTCCCTAATCACGTCTTTCAAGGGCACTGCTCCCCTCCTCCGGGATGCTAATGAGTTGTTTAGGCAAAGTTTGCTAATTATTTCTTTGGCACTGTGCATCCTAATGGGCTGTGCTTTGTCGATGCTGTGGTTGTTCTTGCCTGGGCTTGGGGCCGGGCTCTGCTTTCGGAGAGGGTCGGCTCTGCTCTTCGGGGGGTGGCACGGTCCCTCCTTGCCTGGCTGAGGCCATGGGGGACGATGACTGTGAATCCTGCTGGGACAGGTGGCAGGGCCATCCATGCCCCCCTCGGTCCCATCCCCGGAGAGGGCTGGTGCTGAGGGCAGGCGTCACCAGTGTGACGATGGGCTGTGACACCAGCCAGGTCCCCGTGTGACAGGCACAGCTTCCCATCACCCCAAGCAAGGGACAGAGTGGCGGGTTGGTGGTCGCTTTGGAGAGGGTTGGTGGCTCTTCCTTCCCCATGTCCCTCCTCTGCCTGCGCTCCCTGGGATGTGATGGCAGAGAGTTGGGGCAATGCCCACGGGGGTGGCACGGGCTCGCTCCGGCTCAGCCTGTGGCTGCCAACGTGGTAGAAGAGGAGGATGCTCTGGGCGGGCTCCAGTAACGCCTGGCTCTTCCTTGCCACCCATCACCTTTTCGGCAAGCTGGGGGCACATGAATGCTCACCTAATCTCTCTAAGTTACAAGACACAAGCAATTGGATTAACCTAATCCCTTCTAAAGGAAGAGGGGGAGCAGAGAAGCATCCCACTTCCTCCACCCATGAGCAGATGTAGAGATTGCTTTTGCTCTTTTGGAGACGGAGCCCAAAATACTCTGTTTCCAGTAGCCCATCAGACCAGGCAAATATTTTGGATGAACAGAAAACTCACTGTTTGGGAGAAGTTTCTCTCCTTGGCAGAGGAAGGGAAACAAGTTTAGCTGGAACATTTTGAAACTCTGCTCCCTAGGACACCTTGCCAATATTTTTTTGCCTCCTCCTGTCCCTGCTTTCCTTTGCCATTAGCTTGAAAGCTTTCGCATTGGTTTGGCAATGCTTGACATCCAAAATGAGATGTTTAGATCTAGGGAGACGTCCTGCAAGCACAGCCGGGCTGGCCCCAATCCCCCCATCTCTCATCTCTCCCTCCTGCTTCCTTGGCAGAACGATGGGCAGGACTTGGACGGCTGGTTTTCCAGAGACCAACGGTCCAACCGAGCCACCACACACCCCAAACTCAACCTGACCAAGCAGGCTTTGCCCTGGAACGAGCAGGTAAGCGGGCAGGGAGCAGCAAAGGGTGTGATGGTGGAGGAGGAGGTCCACCCAGCCCCTCGCTGGGGAGCCTGCAGCCCATGTCTCCCCAGCGTGCCAGGCTTCAAAGTCATCTCCAGCCATCCTCCTTCCTGGTCTCCATCACCCAGCCTGGCCCGGGGGCTCTGTCTGGTCCCGCAGTCAATGTGGTGTCCATGAGGATGAGCTCCTTGCCTGTGTGCGAGGAGCCGGCGGGTGCGTGTTGTGGGTGTGCATCAGCTCCCTCGTCAGGCTGTGCCCCCACGCGTGGGTGTGCAAGGGGGCATCTTGCTGCATGTCTTCTCCAGATGGGTCCATGCTGTGCCCGCCTCCTGGTGCTGGCTGCATGCTGGTGGGATGGATGCTGGGGGTGGGTGGAGGATGGGGTTGGGCCTTTGGTGCCATATCCAGACAAACATCCCTTGTCCAAATGTGCTTGGGAACCAAAGGAGCAGCAGCAGGAGGAGGGTTATCTCCTGGGGGCTGGTGTCGTGACCCTGGGGCTGGCACAGGGATGGGAGCTCAGCCTTTCCTCAGTGTCACTGCAGAAGAGCTGAGGCTGGGCAGGTGACACCCCTAGGGCTTGACATGCCCGTTTCAGCCTGCCCTAATGCTGTCCTTGGGAGGTGAGGGGGGATGTGAGGAGGACACCCTGCTCATCTGCCTCTCTCGTCCCGCAGTACAAAGGGAAGGCAAACTTGCACGTCTTCGAAGACTGGTGTGGAGGGGCCGTGAGGCACCTGAGGAAGAACCTCCATTTTCCGCTCTTTCCCCATGTGAGTCCTGGGCCTGATGGCGGTGGGTCGGAGGGAGGGTCCGCTTATCCCTCTCTGGATGCTGCTGGATCTCCGCTGGCTGTGGGCTTGGTCCTCAAGACCTTTGCTTGCAGGCTTTTGGGTTTGGTTTGGGGCAGGTAATTCCCAGCAGAGCAGGGATGGAGGGAGAGGTGGGTGGTGATGGGACCTCCATGTCCCCTCTGGTGCCAAGGGCACGGGACGCCAGGATAACAAGGAGGAGGTGGGCAGGGTGATGTTGGTGCCAGGCATGAGCCTGGGCATGAACTCTTCATGCTTTCATGTCTCTGTCTCTCCTCCGCAGACCCGCACCACAGTGAAAAAGCTGGCTGTGTCACCCAAGTGGAAGAACTACGGGCTGAGGATTTTTGGCTACATCCACCCCTTCAAGGATGGTGAGTGATGGAGCTTGGCTTCTTCTCTCCCTGCAGCAATGTGGAGAAGCTGCCTCCTTCCCGCTTCTTGGGCCACACGAGGACAGAAGGGCTCCTAGAGACTGTCCCCAAACCCCTGGGTCCCAGGCAGGAGCTCCATAGTTGCTTCGAAGGGAGACGAAGCCCCGATCCCATCCAGGACAGAGCCACGATGTGGGGTCTGGGGAGACCCCATCACCTCTGTCCATCTGCTGTATCCCGCTGTGGTGACCCTCTCCTTTGCTCTCCCCAGGGGATTTCCAGTTTTCTGTGGCATCGGATGACAATTCGGAGTTCTGGCTCAGCTCTGATGAGAGTCCGTCCAACTCCCGGCTGGCTGCATTCGTGGGCAAGGTACGCGCCGTCATCCTCGACCCTCTGCCTTTCCCTGCACCAGGGATGCTCGAGCTCCCACCGAGGGCGTCTGCTCCCTCGGGGTGCCTTGCTCCTCGCTCCCAGTATGCTGATAACCATCCTGAGTGCCTTTTGGGGGTCTCTAGCACTCAATTAACGATGTTTCAAACCCATGGGCGCTCTTCAGCCACCACAAATTCTCCCTTCTACAAGTGCCTCTGCTGCAGCAGCTCTTAAAGGGAGCGTGCAGGGTCCGTGCGTGACTTTGCCGGAGGCAGCTCACCTGCTTCTTTGCCCCCTTAGGAAATGCCGGGCTATTTCAGCCTGGTCCCATCTCTGCCCCTGGCCAGGCCTGGGTTGGCTTCTGAAGGACCATCTGCCCCTTGGTCCCATCCTAGTTGTAGCTACCAAAGACCAGCTTATGTCCCAGATTTAATATTTGCTCCTGGATTTTCTTGGCGTTAACTCCTGTAACTGGAAACCCTGTGGTCCGTCATTGCACCCATCATTTTTGGGATCTTAGTACTGTTGGCTGGTGACAAGTTCTTGTGGCTGGAGTGCCACCAGCTGGGGACAAGCAGGCCCTGGGATAGAACTCCTGGGATATCCTCCTGCCTGAAGAGCTGTTCTGCAGCATGGCATAGTGCCCGATGGAGGTGGAGGAGAGATTCTCACAGCCCGGTGGGGTTTGGGCCTCGTGCCTGCTTGGCCCGTCGTGTCCCCGGTGCTCTCACACGCTCCTTCTTCCTTCCTCCAGCTGGGCACTGAGTGGACGGCGCCGGGAGAGTTCACCAAATTCAGCTCGCAAGTCTCCAAGCCTTTACGGTAAGTGTGTCCTTGCTCCTGCTGCACATTCCGGGTGGATGGAGTTGGGGAGATGGAGCTGTTGGTTCCAAGCTGACTCTGACCAGTTCCTCCTCCCCAGGAGGAGACCCCGGCCATGGTCTCTTCCCAAAAGGCATGTGGGGTCTGGGCTGGACAGGAGCTCAACCAACCATGCCCCCAGGCCCATGGCTTGAAGATGTTGGGAGCTGCAGCCACTGCTGCAGATGATGACATGGGGACGGGGGATCCCCCCGATCTCATGAAGCTTCTCAGCAGTGGGATGGAGGAGCAGATACCCACATCACGCTGCCTGTCTCCTTGCCCCAGGAAGGTTTAGCCACATGTGAGCAAGACAGAGGCAGTTTCCTGAGATGGCTCCTCTAGTGGGAGAGCTCCCATCGCACCGGCAGTGGTAGCAGTCAGCTCAGCAATGTTTTCTAACTGGCTTCTTCCCTTCTTGTGCAGCCTCATGTCCTCCAGACGCTACTACTTCGAGCTGCTCCACAAACAAGACGACCGAGGTTCAGACCACGTGGAAGTTGGCGTGAGTAAATGTCCCCACCCTGTGCTCCTTTCAAGGCTTGTCCTGTCAAGAGCTGATGCCAGGGCTTTTCCCAGCGTGCATTAAAACACTTTATCCTGGAGCAAAGCCACGATTTCCCATGGCTGCCAGCGGCTCAGCGACGAGTCAGAGTCACTTTGACAGAGCTGGGGCTCATCTTCTCATCTCCCTGGGCTATTCCTGCGCAGGACGCCTGGCACGGGCTGCTTTTCTCCGTGCTCATCCGATCCTTTTGTGCTGCTGGCCTTTCGGGAGCTAAAGACGCTGCCATCCCTCGCTTGTGCTCCTGCCTTGCTGATGTGCTCCCGTAATGGATGCTAACGGAGCAGCCCCTTCGCTCCAGGCTCCAGTGGCGCTGGGACACCCAGTTCTGTGTGGCCAGTCCCATCCCTTCTCCTTTCTCTTTGACCTTCTGCAGGAGGACTGGCAGAGGCAGAAAGGTCCCCCATGGGCTGCTTCTCTGAGGAGCCCATTGCCATGGGCAAGGAGAGCCCAGACCGTGTAAGGTCAGAGCAGGCAGGTCCCAGGACACCATCTGTGAGTGGCAGCCCATCTTGCTGGCTTGTGTCCCAGGGTCAGTGGTGGGAGAGATGGCCGAGATGATGGAGCAGGTCCCTTTTTATTTCTCTTCCGTAGAGATACCATGAGTTTCAAATCTGAACTTGTCTGCCTTGGCTGCACAACCCTGGCAAAGCCTGGAGTGTGTGTTGGGAGCTCAGGCTGTCTTTGGGAGGGGAATATGTTGGCTCGTTAGCAAAGGTTTCCTTTCTCCCAAGCAGTCATTAATCACTGGAGTCAAACTTGTGCCAGCAAAGCATCAGAGAGGCTGACAACACCCCTTCCTCGCTGGCTCCCTCCTCCCCGTCGCTCAACCTCGCCCTCCCAGGGCTCCATCTCGGTCCATCCTGATAAGATCTGCATTTCTGCTGTGAAAAACAAATAGATGGGGGAGACATTTTTTTGCTGGAGGGAGGGAAGCCTTTCAGATGTTCAGAAAGAAACAACAAAAAACCAGGACCCTAATGCATCTCTCCCTGTGGGTATTTAAGGGCTTGTCTGGACAAAGGCTCGACATGCTTTTAAAATACACATAGTTAAATCAGCGCAGGCAGCTGTGAAGACCCTCTTTAAGTCAACGCAAACTTGTCTGCTGTTAATGTGCCTTCACGCAGCACCGGAGCAGGGCGCAGGAAGGAGAGGAGGCGTTGTAGGTCTCGGTGCATGATGGCTTTGGCTCTGGTCCTTGATGGGTGCCGTGGCCTCCCTGCTCTGTTCCCCAGGGTTGAAGCGGGGCGTGTGGAGAAGCTGCCCCGTGCCCCAGCATCGTCCCTCCCCTGCGAGGCAGGACATGTGGCTGTGCTGCCTCCCATGATGTTATCGATGCTTCTGGTGATGCGGGGCTGAATCTGGCCTGCCTGGCCCGGAGGACCACAGGTGGCCATGTGGCAGTCCCGACAGGGAAGCAGCATGAGCCTGTGTCCTACCTCCGGGAGCCTTCCCCTCTCTGACCATGCAGGGGATGCCTGCTAATCCCAAATCACCTGGGGTAAAGGCAGGAGATGGGCCTGGGTCTGTGCTGGGGCAGGATCAGTCCTCTCCCTTGTTTCTCTCCTGCAGGGTCAGGGCTGGGATCAGTGCAGGCAAGTTTCTGGGAGCTGAGGATGGGGGAGGACCCACCCTAGGGTGCCTGGGGTTGGGCAGCTGCATCCTGAACCCCTGCCACCCCCCCCACTCATTCTCCATCTCCTTTTATTTTTTCCTAGTGGCGAGTTTTCCTCCCCAGCTTGAAGTTCGAAGTGATCGACTCCTCCTACATCTCTCTGTACACAGGTAAGGCTCACGCGTGTCCGCCTGCAGCCATAGCAAGCAAGCTCTTGAGGGGGCTGTGCGTGTTGGTGCAGCTGGGGAGAGACAGCACCAGAGCCCGGGAAGAAAACCAGATCCTGGGAAATCAGATCCTGGGGGAAGATCTCAGCTTCTCAACCCCCCTAGAGCTTCTGCTGGGTGTAAGGAAGGAGGCAGGGGGCTGTGGTGGGTAGGGGTGATGCTGGCAGCGTGCTGCGACCCTCCTAAAAATGGCATGCAAGGTGGCATGCCACGGAAACACAGCTCTCCTGGTGCTCCAGCCTCGTCCCTGCTAATGAGACCACGGAGGGCTGGCTCCTTGGCCTGGCCCTGAGTTATGGAGAGCTGTCGTGTAAGCAGGGATGGATGGCGCAAGGTTTAATTAAATCTATAGATCTTCTGCTTCCTGCCCCTTCCCTGGCAGCAGGAAGGGACTTGATAGATGGGTCCTGCCCCAGCGCTCAATACGCTGGAGGACTGGTCATCAAACATGCCCTGGAAGGTGTCGATAGCGCAGGAGGGGACAGGCAACAGGTGGGGATCAATGAGGAGAAGAGGGATGGAGGGGTATTGCTGGTATTGATGCCGGTTCCCATGAGATGGATGAAGTGCAAATAAATTCCTCCCTGACCGCTATCCGTCAGTGCTGTCTCTTTCCGCTTCTCTTTCCTGCTTCCCGGCTCCCTCAGACCCCAGCAGCATCCCGGGGCGAAGCCACGTCACTGGTGGGGAGCCCATACCTGTGGCATGGGGGACGCCAGCAGCACGCAGAGCATCCTCCTTCCTTCCTTTTCTCTGGGCTTTTCCAGGGGTTGCAGCCCAACCTCAGCCAGCTGCACGGAGGCGTTTGGGGAGCCTTTCCCTGCTGCAAGCAGAAGAATTTGGGGCTCGGGAAAGGGGGTCCTGTTCACTTTAGGACCTGCCTGCTTCCCTGCAGCTCCGTAGCAGGGCTGCCTGGAAAGGGAGCACCCTTGGGTGCTCAGGGCAGGCAGCTCTGAGCGTGGTGATGGTGACTGGAGCAAGGTGACCTCCCTCGGGGAGGTTCCGGGGGGCTGGTTGATAGCCAAGGACAACATGCCACCCTCATCCCTGAATAGGAGGCAAAACCAGCTCATGTTGCATTTACCTGCACCTCTGTGGGGAAGAACATTCACGGTTTAATTCCTGTGTCCTTGGGAGTTAAAGCCTCCAAGCATTGTCACCCCTTGTCTTTGAGCGTGGTGTGATGCTGTAATCGGAGCTGGGCTGCCTGGCTGAGATCAGTTGTACCCTTGTCTTCTCGGTGCTCGTTAGTTGATGGCAATAATCATTAGGCTGATTAGTCACGGGGTCTGTGAGTGTGAGAGAGGGCTGGAGGAGCTGGGTTTGCCCTCGTGCAAACACATCAGCTCCCCTTGTTCCCCTCGGAGCAGGAGGAATCCACAATCCTCCGAGCCTCCTTGATGGGAGGGATGGAGAGGTTGGGAAGTGCCACCTTGGAGGATGCTCCTGGGGCAATGCTCCGTATGCCATATGCCCGTGGGGTTCAGCCCCTGTCCTCGCGTTCTTCAGATGAATCGTCCCTGAAGATGAACCACGTGGAGCACATCCCGCAGACCTTGGCCAGCCATAGCGGGAGCTACCTCTGGGAGGCACAGCAAGATGAGCACGGGGCTGACATGCTGAAGTCTGACCCCAGGGACACCTTCTTCCTCAGTAAGTGGCTGGGACTGGACCCTCACACATCTCTGTGGGGTTTTGGGGAAGGAAAAAGGCAGGACCTGGCTGTCACAGGCACCCAGAGCATCCCTCCTACCTTCTGCCCATCTCTTGGGTGGAGGGCATCTCTGCTGGGGTCTATAGGGGGGCAAGTTGGGATGGTTTGGGCTACAGACTATAAGGTGGGTTGGGCTACGGGGGTGGTAGGGCACGGCTTGGGGCTGAGCCGCGGCTGCTTCTCCTCAGCCCCTGCGATTGAGGCCTCCCGAGTGGAGAATGTGCTAGTGCCCTGTGCCTACAGCCCGACCTACGTGGTGAAGGACTTCCCCATCGCCCGCTACCAGGGCCTGCAATTTGTAAGTGTCTCCCTGCAACGGGGATGGGGTCACGCTCCCATGGGGGACAGGGCGAAGCAGAGTGCTTTGCCCCCACCCCAGGGCAGGGATGTTTCCACCTGGTTAAAATCCAGGAGAAAATGTCCCTCGCTGGAGGATCAGGCTGAGCTTCCCCATCTTGACCCAAAAGGGTTTGGGTTAAAAGCCTTGGGGGGTGTTTGAGATGCTTGGGGGTCACCTCAGTGTTGAGGGGCTGTGCCGGTGGCCTTGGGTCCACGGCTCCTAGCCCTGCTGGCCCCCGCTTCCTCAGAGCGAGCCTGCTCTGCACCAGGGTGATGGCGGCGTGGTCGTCTCCTCAGGTCTACCTCTCGTTCGTGTACCCCAATGACTTCACGCGCCTCACTCACATGGAGACGGAGAACAAGTGCTTCTACAGGGAGTCCCCCCTCTACCTGGAGAAGTAAGTGTTGGGGGGGTGGTATTTGGGAATGGTACGTGGAGGGGGAGGAAGGGGCTCATGTCAACAGGGCACTCAAAGAGCTGGAGAAACGGCGCTGAGATGATGCATCCTCAGCCATGTGTCGCCAAGCTCCGTCCCCCACAGAAGGGCCACCTCCAGGCTGGCTCTTTTCCCATCTCTCGGGCATGTAGCAGCTTGAGACCTGGCAGTGCTCCTGGATTTTGGGAATCCCAGCTCCCTTCGGAGCCAGGCAGTGCCCGGGTGCCTGCGCTGCAGCCAGGGATGTTCCTCCCTACGCACACGCGGGCTCGCGTGTGTGCGAGCACGTCCCTTTGCGCGTACACCCCTCCCTTATCTCCGGGACCTCATCTTTCCTCTCTGTCTCCCAGGTTTGGTTTTTATAAGTACATGAAAATGGATGAAGAGGAGGAGGATCCACGCCAGCGAGCGTTTCTCTTCCTCAACCCAGACAGTGAGTCACTGCTCCCCACTGGCAGTTTTTTGGACATCTCTCAGCAGCTTGGCACGGGGCTGAGCACCTGGCATCCTTGCCCACCAGCCCATCCGCTCGGAGATGCAACTCATCGGGATGAGCGATGCTGGGGGGCTCGAGGAGGGCAGGGCTGCGTGGATCAGCTTGCCTCTGAGCAGTCCCGTGTGCCCTGTGGTCACGCATCCCGCTCGGCTCAGCCACAGAGCGCTGCGGGATATGGGAAGTGGGATGCTAGGGTTGGGATTCGCCCTCCCT
The DNA here is from genome assembly GCF_000699105.1 of Pygoscelis adeliae. NCBI lineage: Eukaryota > Metazoa > Chordata > Aves > Sphenisciformes > Spheniscidae > Pygoscelis > Pygoscelis adeliae. Next base: position 1,077,260 of record NW_008823871.1, on the reverse strand, counting down.
GCTTCTTGAAGCCGAGTACCCACATCTCCTGGGTTGGCCTGGTCAGTGGGCAGCAGGATACGACCAGACCTGGTGTGGAGTCTGGGGATGTCCACGGAATCTGGGGATGCTCAGGGGGACCCGCAGGAGCCAGGTTGTTCAGAGCCTGCCTTGCTGTCGACTTGCAGCCTGGTAAAGCCCTGGCAGGCTAGCTTTGCTCCCGGATGAAATGAGTGGTGCCAAGATGTGGCTAAGGTTTGGAGGGGTTAACAGGCAGAGCCTGGAGCTGCCAGCCCTGGTGAGCATCAGTCAGTGCCCGCCAGCTCTCAGTCTCTGTCGCCCAGCGGCCGTTCGCAGGTTAATCTCTTGCTGGAGACAAGCTTTGCCTCCTTGCCTTGGGCCAGCACGCTGCAGGGGGTTGTGCCGAGCGGCCAGGACCCTCGGGGTATTTAACTCCGCCTTTACTCCCTAGATTTCCTGGAGGAGGAGGAGGAGGAAGGAGTGGATAGCCCTGAGCCCACAGACCCACCTTCTGAAGCCAAGGAGAAGAGTTTTGGGCCGGTA
>NW_008823871.1:1071531-1076553 GCF_000699105.1 Pygoscelis adeliae | reverse complement strand
GGAGATGACCTGGACTATTACAGCTTTCGCCGCAAGCAGGGTCAGGCCCGGGACGAGGCGAGCATGCCTGGGCAGCTGGGAAGATGGAACACGTCCCGCCAGACCAGCGCCAGCCCGGCAGCTGTCCCCAAGGACCTCCGTGGCGAGGAGGATGTGGGCCCTGTGCCGGAGCAGGTCCATGGGCGGATGCTCAGTTGGTTACCCCAGGATCCCGGCGAAGGCGAGGAGGATAAACCGGGGCTGCTGGCATCTTCGAAGCGTGCTGGGGCTCTGAGCCTCCAACCCCACCTCTCTGTTCCCATCTTTGGTGGGAAAGCCAAAACGCCGGGTCCCAGCAAGACTGCAGCAACCAGGGAGGACAAAAAGCCCCAGAAAGCCCAGGAGAAGGTCTACGTGACCAGGCTGCAGCTGGGGAAGCGCAAAGCCCCAGCCCAGGAGCCGGTCTTCCCTGGCATCTTCCTTTACCCGAAAGCTCTGAAGAAAGTCCATCTTCGCTCCAGGACCCCTCAGAAGCATCCCGTCGCCTCCAGCAAGCTCCGTGCCGTCCCTGGCCGCCGGACCCCCTGGCTCCTGAGCAACATCTCCAAGGAGACGGACCCTGCCAGCCGGAAGAGCACGCGGGTGGCAGCCAGGAGGTGGGAACGTCCATCTAAGCTGGGGACCGAGCGGCGGATGCTGCCCAGCCTCCTTGCCCTGGGGACCGAAGGACTCTTCAGTAGGGAGACCCATGAGGACACGACCCCTGGCCCAGGCAGGACAGCGGCCACCACCGATTACAACTCCTCTGAGGTGACCCGCTCGGAGGGGACACGGGTGACATCCTTTCTGAAGATGTCAGAAACAACGGCGTCCCAGCAGGAGGAGGGAAAGGGCCAGGAGGAAGAGGAGGAGGAGGAAGAAGAGGTGTCAGACTACAGCTATGAGACCGGGGAGCTGCAGCAGAGCTGGCTGGAGGACTCCATCAACTGGCAGAGGACGTTCAGCGTCAGCTCGGTGGACTTCGAGCTCCTGCGCTCCGACTGGAACGACCTGCGCTGCAATGTGTCAGGCAACCTGCAGCTGAGCGAGAGTGAGGTCGTCGACGGGGTGGCTCAGTACATGGAGAAGCTCAACGAGAAGAATGGAGGGTAGGGAGGGAGCAGGGCACGGGTGGGAGGTTGGGGGGGGACGTGTCTTCGCCCCGCTTGGCTCCCTGGGGCCGGGTGAGCTGGATGGTGGGTTCAGGCCAACCCCTCGAGCAAGGGAGCTGCGGGGAGCAGAGCTCACGGCGATGGTGCTTTCAAGTGCTTCTCCTTTCCCCGTAGCATCTACACCCTCCTCAGGATTGTTAATGTGGAGAAGCGTCGGGACACGGCCCGGGGGAACCGCTACCTGCTGGAGCTGGAGCTGGCAGAACGGGGCCAGCGGACGGTGCGGCTCTCCGAGTACGTCTATGTCCTCTTGCACCAGGGCAAGCAGGACGACAGCGCTGAGGCCAACCCCGAAGGGCCAGCCCTGGGGGCCACCGAGCCCCAGCCGAGCACCTGGAGCATCCTCTACGGAAGACCCGTCCTGTGCCGGCCCCTGCGGCTCAGCTGGAAGCAGGACGTCATGGTGCACTTCGTGGTACCTGGTAGGTGACAGAAGGACTCGTCTCTCCAGGGTCTCTGCTGCTCCCTCTGCCTTCAACATCCTCCGGCGGGAGGAAGGCAACCTATTTGCTCCCTGGTTGCATCCTCCAGGATGGCCCAAAGGGGATGAGGTTCTCTCTTCTCATGAGATGCTGAGGTTATCACTTCTCATCAGAAGAAGGTTTGGTTTGGTTGGGGAAGGGGGTGCTCTTGGGATGCCCATGTTGAGCCTGAGGGATGTTTGTGGCTGTGTCCGGCAGTGAAGAACCAAGCCCGCTGGGTCCAGCAGTTCATCTCGGACATGGCCCGCCTGTACAGGGCTACGAAGGATGCCAACTTCAACGTCATCCTGGTGGACTTTGACAGCGATGACATGGATGTCGAGAAAGCCCTACGGGATGCCCGACTGCCCCGGTAAGCCACCCCACACGAGCTCTGGGTCCCACCCTGCTCCCCTCGAGGCTGCCGAGAGAGGTCTGTGGGGCTCCTCGTGGTGGGACAGGCCGTCCTGGTGGGGCTCACACAACCTGCTGCTCCTTCCCCAGCCCAGCACGGGTCTCTGCCTCACTGCCCCTCTCCTCCCGCTCTGTTTTGGGGGTTTAAACTTTTTTCCCATGTGGAGGAGACAGGGGTGCAGAAACCTCCTCTGCCTCTGTGGGGGGACCCTTGGCATGAGTTGCAGGCACCTGGCCCCCTTCCTGAGAAGGTCCCCTCTCCTTGCTGATGGACCCTGTCCACCTCTTGGCTGTGTCCCTTTCGGTCACCAGCACTAACCTGTCCTCTCTCCTCAGCTACCAGTACCTGCGGCGCACAGGGAACTTCGAGCGCTCGGCCGGGCTGCAGGCTGGCGTGGACACGGTCGAGGTGAGCTGGGGGAGAAGAACCAGCTCTCGCCTTGGCTTCTCTCCCGGAGCTGTTTTGCCCTGATCCTCCCACTTGTCTGTCCCCTCCTGTAGGATGGGCACAGCATCGTGTTCCTCTGCGACCTGCACATCCATTTCCCCCCCAATATCCTGGACAGCATCCGGAAGCACTGCGTGGAGGGGAAGCTGGCCTACGCGCCCATTGTCATGAGGCTGAGCTGCGGCAGCTCCCCGCGGGAGCCCAACTGTAAGCGGGGTCCCCTCTGCCGTGACGCCTTTCCAGCTGGAAAACATCCCCTGCCAGCCCGAGGAGAGCTGCGGCGCTGGGTTTGGGTTACAGCCGGGCTTGGATGCTCAGGGAGGGTGGGTTTATTTTGCTCTGGCAAGATGGGATTCAAGCCCAAGGGTGCTTGAGGTGCGCTGGGTGCGATGCCCCCCAAAACCAGCAGTCACCCGGTGCATCCCCATGGGAGGTGGTGGTGATGGGGACAGACCCGTGGTGGGAAGAGGGGTTGGGACAGGGCGCTCCCAGGTAGCGGGGAGAGCACAGAGGTGATTTGGGGGTCCCCCCACACCCCTCGCCTCATTGCTCTCCCCCCTCCAGGCTACTGGGAGGTGAATGGCTTCGGCCTCTTCGGCATCTACAAGTCGGACTTCGACCGCGTGGGAGGGATGAACACGGAGGAGTTCAGAGACCGCTGGGGTGGGGAGGACTGGGAACTCCTGGACAGGTGAGGCTGGGGGTCCCGGCAGCCCCATACCCCTGCCGGGGCAGGGCTGGCCACGCGGATTTGGGCGCATCCCCTGGGAAACCCTCCCTCCTCTCCATCGAGCTGGCTAAAGGCTGGGGCGATGCGGTGGAGAAGGGGCAAAGCCTCCCTTTAGGAGGCCTGCATCCGTCCCCTCCCTTCCCTGAGCGGCTGTCCCTCCGTCCGGCTGCAGGGTCCTTCAGAGCGGGCTGGAGGTGGAGCGCTTGCGTCTCAGGAACTTTTACCATTACTACCACTCCAAGCGCGGCATGTGGAACACCCGCAGCAAGAAGCTACCCAAGGACTAGCGCCCTGAGCCTGGCCTGCAGCCGCTGACCCCCCCTGCGCCCGCCGGAGGCAGGCCACTGCTGGTGCCCGGTTGTCCCCAGCCTCCGCTGACGCGTTTCGGTGCCGGCATGGAGGGCACCCGTAAAAGAACCGTGGTTATTTTGGGGAGGGGGGGAGCGGGGAGGGTGAAAGCAGGTGGTGATTTTTTTTCTTAGGGGTCTAATTTCTTAGTCAGAAATGAATTTATTAACTCATTAGCGCCAGGACAATAGGCGTCCTGCTGTCGGGAGGGGTAAAGCCTCCGGGCTGATCTCCGGAGCCGGTGAGTCCCTGGGGGCTGTGCCGGACCGGTGATGCCAGAGGTGGAAAAGCGGTACCCAGGCTCGCAGCCACCGCTCGCTCTGCAGCCCCTTTGCTGGGTCGTCCCCCCCAAAATGCCCAGCACCTTGTTCCTGTGCCAGGCTGGAGAGCTGAGCTTTCTGGGGGGGGGGGGGGGCGCTGGTATCCACAGGAGGCTGCAGGTGGTACGTGCCTGCTGGGGCTGCCCAGACCCTCCTGCTCCCATCCCCAGGACCTGTGGAGCCACCGTGGAGGGGAAAAGGGGTTTGACTCTGCCCTGCCACACAGGGACATGCCGCTGCAGCCGTACGGGGTGGGGGGCAGCACCCCTTGGCACAGTGGGCTGGCGTTGCCTGCGCCCAGGGGGCTGGGTTGGGATGGGAAAGGGCAGAGCTCAGAGCAGGGGGAGAGCAAATGATGTTTCCAAGCTAATTTCTGTGAAATTATGAGGTAGGAAGCTGTTTTCAGGAAGTTTTGTCTGTTTTGGGGTTTTTTTTATTCTTAAAAAATAAAATCAATGTCTTGGCTGGGATTTCCTTCTGCTCCATCACCCTCGTGCCTTGGCAGGGATGTGGTCCCCAGCCGGGTGTAGGGCACGAAAAGCCAGGTTGGCCTCTGTCCCTCGCCCCTCCCAAGTCCCCTCGCGGTGGCAGGTGGCCGTGCAGGCTGGGAGGATGCTTTTGCCCGCTCGAAATCACCACTGCCGTTTGTAACACCCATGAGGGCTCAGGAAGCCCTGCCCCGATGGCAGGCCCTGGAGGAGAGAGCAGCCTTGCCCTGTGCTTGCAGGGAGCTTGCTCGGCAGCGCGCCGTTGGAAGCGTTGGGCTGAGCCTGGCTAGTGCTTGGAGGAAAGGTCAGAAATCCCCAGGCAGGGCTCCCTGCGCTCCCCGTGGGACTGAGGAGGAGGATGGGTACGGGGCAAGCATCCCCCCTCTTCGGTAGGAGCGGGCAGCAGCAGTGTTGCGAGGGGCCCCTTTGCTGTTTCGTGCAGCGAGGAGGAGGAGGAGGCAGCAGCCGTGTTTTTGATGCCCGGACGCACGCCCGGGCTTGCAGGGAGGTTGCTGAGCCTCCGCCCCACACCTGGGCTCCACCCAGGCAGCTGCCTGCACCCCACATGCTGCGTGGGGGGCTCACCCCGATGCCCCCTCAGGGCTGGTGAGCTGTGGGGACAG
>NW_008823871.1:1069500-1071494 GCF_000699105.1 Pygoscelis adeliae | reverse complement strand
CCCCCACACCCGGGCTCCACCCAGGCAGCTGCCTGCACCCCACATGCTGCGTGGGGGGCTCACCCCGATGCCCCCTCAGGGCTGGTGAGCTGTGGGGAAAGCCACGAGCCGCTCCCCTTGCTCCGGCGCGCCCTTGCACGCTTGTTCGCAGAACAGTCGTGTCCGCCCGAGCTCTTTGCTCGCCTTTTCTCCTATGTACGTGGACGTGCCTGGCTGCACGCGGCGCCTCGTGAGCTCCAGCAAACCCGCCCTGCCACGGGCACTGCTGCCGCGAGCTCCTTCTGCTCCTCAGCTGGGTCACCCTGTCCCTGCAGATCCCCTGGGCTGTAACCACCGTGTTCTTGCTGCCCTCCACCATGAGCTTTCAACAACCGTGAGCACCTCTGGGAGAGCTGAAACAGCCCGTGTTGTTCCCTGTCTGCATCCCCTGGGCTCTGTTTGAGCATCCGCTGAGTTTTTGGGTGAGGATGAAGGTGGTGGGCTCAGCAACGTGCTTACCATCAGAAAACAGCCACAATCTGGGGCTCTAGGGGTTTTTTACCCCAAATTTGGTGTTTCTGGCCCCAGGATTTGCCAGGAGGGGACAGTCTTGGGCAGGTAGCAGGTTTTTCTCTCCGCACTGCCTGTTTTTTCCAGTACTTTGGAAGAGCTTTGTTGTGGGCGAGGGCTCTGCCCGTTGTGCCAGGAGTTGGCCTGTGGCTGAGAAGTCCTGGGCAGGGTGGGTGGCCCTGCGGTCCCCTGGGGCCAGCAGCGGGATCCCTAAAGCCACCTTTCCTTAGGCACAACTTTTCCAGCAGCTTCCCAGCTGGGCAAGCTCACAAAGCCGTGGGCACCGGGCTCAGCCAAATCCAGAGCTGCCACTGATGCTGGAAGGGACTGGTGCCACCAGCGCCATCCCTGCTGGGGACACTGGTCCAGCCCTATTTTTGCTTGCAAAAGCCCGGGGAGCAATTTGGAGCCGGCAATGGTGTCTGCTCGGGGCAGCGCTGGCAGCAAGACGCCAGTGAGTTTTGTTTCTTCATCAGTGGCTGAGCTGTGGTCATGGGGACCATGTGGGGACCATGGGGAGCCTCTCCCAGGCCAGGCGTTGGAGCCCCAAGTGGCAGTGGGGTGCAGGCAGGTCCCCACTTTTAGAGGATCAACCCCGGTGCTGGGGCGAGGCTTTGGCCAGGTGGCTCGCCCTGCCCCAGGGGGATGCTGGCCAAGGTGTTGGGGCTTGTTTGGGGCGCTGGGGCGAGGCTTTGGCCAGGTGGCTCGCCCTGCCCCAGGGGGATGCTGGCCAAGGTGTTGGGGCTTGTTGGGGGCGGCGGAGGCGGACACCGACCCGGAGCAGCCTTGCTATAGGGCTGCCCTGGCCACAGGGCTGAGTGCGGGGTTGGTGGAGGGCGAGGGGGAGCGCGGGAGCCTCCTCGACACCGCCGGGTTGAGAACGGGCCAAGCGTGACAGCAGTGGCCGGGTGGAGGGTCCTGGGCAGCCTCCTGCCCTACACTGGGCTTGGTCGGGGGTCACCTCTTGGCAGCCCCCAGCAAATGCTGGGTGTGCCGTGGAGCCCGGGGTGCAGTGCCGGTGGAAGCGATGGCCCCCAAACTGGTTTGGCCCGTTTCAAACGCTCCCTCTTGGCTTATCTGTCTTCAAAGGGTTCCTGCTCCATCCCACACATGCAAACACACTCTCTGTGAACCCCCGGGGCCTGGGGGAGCCCCCTGCATTCAAAAACTGTGCCCCCCCCAGCTCTGTCTCCCCTCCATCTTCCCCTTTCAGCAGCCCCAAAACCCTCCTTGTTGCACCCATGGGTGCCCCGTGCTGGGGGGGGTTCAAGGGGATGTGGTGGGAAGGATATGTTGGATCATGGCCATGGTGGTGGGGACTGATGGTGATTTTTTTGGAGCATCACGAAGGCAGCTGAGACGCAGCTCCGCTGCCTGGGATGGGGCAGCCGGGACCCCTGGGCACCCCGCCGGCATCTTGGCCGTGCCAAGGCTTTTTGTGGAGC
>NW_008823871.1:1067766-1068826 GCF_000699105.1 Pygoscelis adeliae | reverse complement strand
TCCTGGCCAGCTTAGGCCAAGAGGCTTTTTTTCCTCCTCTCCTCGTGCCTCAGTTTCCCCCGCGTGGCTCTTGGCACATGTGCGCTGCGGCCAGGCTGCATGGTGCTGCGTCAGCCACTCCCTGCTTGAAACGCCGATGGCACCGCGCCGGCAGCTACAGGCTTCCCTGGGGACCTGGTTTTGGGGACAGGCACTCAGTGGTGCTCAGGGGGTGGGAGAGGACAACGCGCACCCAGGAGCTGGGGTCTCCCTCGGGACGTGGCTCTGTCACCCCACAGAGGAAGGGATATGGGTGCCTCCAGGCTCTGTGTGTGTGTGTGTGTCCGATTTATATGTATTTTCATGAAAAACGCTCATGGACTGCCGAGAAAGAACTTTTTATTTTCCTTCCAGTGTAACATTTTCTTTCTTTAGTTCTTGTGATATGATCCCTGCTACTTTACTATCCAAGCACATCAAGTCCCCCTGCTGTCTCTCAGCACAGTGTCACCAGGGAGCAATCTTTGGAGAGCAAGGGACCAGCAGCCATCTCCCCCCACACCTCCTTGGAAAGCGGGAGCTGTCTGTAGGCTTTTCCAGAAATGGCTCATCAGAAAATCTTCAGACCGCCAACAGCAGCAGTTTTTAGCAGGCCAGAGACCCACAGGAGTCTGAGAGGCATGGCAAAAAGGAGAGGTGTTATTCTGGCATCCCTCCTGTCTCGCAGAAGAACATTCACACCCCTAGAGACCCAAGAGGCAGCAGCTTGGTAGCTGGGCGCAGGTTGGGGGAAGAGTGTGCAAAGCAGGGGTGCTAAGTGGGGAGTTAATATTAATGGTGATAGTCTGGTGGTGACCTTTGCACTCAAACGACACCTGAATAACATTAATGAAATGGTGCAGATCATTGTCTGAATTTTGCATCCTGGCCTGTGGCGGGAAACATTAGTGTTAGTGATTCAATTACGAGTCTCATGGCATTTGGAGGACTGCTTGAGAACCCATTCCCCAAGTCCAGAGATTAAGGAGTGATCTCAATTTTCATGATAAGTAAGAAGAAGAAAGTGATGTTCCCACCCTTG
>NW_008823871.1:1064020-1064559 GCF_000699105.1 Pygoscelis adeliae | reverse complement strand
TCCGGGCTTGGGGGAAGATCCCGGGGCGGTTGATCCGGCTATGGCGGAGGGGCCCTGGCTGTTAAACCGCGTCCCTGCCAAGGTGGCAATTACTCCCCTTGCTGTCGGGGCGTGATGAAAGGCAGGGAGGCCGCCGCTCGGCGCTGCTGCCGCCTCTCCTGCTCCCCGTTGCCGGCAGGCAGGAGAAGGCAGAGTCCTCCCGCTCCCTTGTTCCCCTCCGCGCCATTGGCACTGCTGCGGCTCCTGAAGAAGGTCCCCCCCGGGATGAGTTGGGGGGGGATCTTTGGTCCCCAAGACCACCCCTTTGGCCCCCCGGTGCTCACGTTGACCCCTTCGTCTCCGTCCTGCAGGTGGTCAGTACAGCACGACCCTGCGCTCCTCCTTCAGCTCCCGCTCCCAGAGCAATGGCTTGGACCCCCAGGCCTCGGTATGTACTGGGGGGGTTTCGTCCCCCACCCTGTGCCAGCGCCCATCACCACGGCAGCTGGGGATGCCGGCAGAGACCCAGCCGCTGGCTGTAGCTTTGGTTGTGCCAGGGG
>NW_008823871.1:1061114-1063062 GCF_000699105.1 Pygoscelis adeliae | reverse complement strand
GTCCCTGTCCCCACCTTAGTCACTTGTCTGGTTGAGGGCAAAACCCTCCACCTCTTGCCTGGAGTTACCTTGCTGCAAGGGATGCAGGAGGAGGGGTGAGATGGTGGGCACAATTTGGCCCCATAGTGATGGACCATGGCACGGGTTGACCTCCAAGCGTGTCCTGCATGTGGCGTTAGCTCCTCTCATGGACACAGCCTGAGACATGAGGGTAGGAAGATGCTCATTCAGCTGGGTCTGGAGTCCTGTGCCCCAAGAGTGTGGTGGGGAGGGAGATGGGTTGACGCATCTCCTCCGAGATGCGGAACGTGGTGGGGTGGAGAGGTGGAGGACTCCTGTGGGATGCTCTGCTTGGGCTCTTCCTCACCTGCCTGTGGCTTCCAGGTTTGATGACATCGACCTGCCCTCGGCAGTGAAATACCTGATAGCCAGCGACCCCAACCTGCAGGTCCTGGGCGCTGCCTATCTCCAGCACAAATGCTACAGCGACAGCAACGCCAAGAAGCAGGTGAGCACCCAGGAGCCGAAAGGGAAGGGGCTGTCCCCAGCCGCTCTGCCATGGTGGGGCACCCCAGGGAGGGTGGAAGAGATGGAGGGAGCCCCAGCCCCAGCTGAATGGGAGAGGGGCTGGGTGTCTCAACCCGGCTGGGCCGTCCCCTCCCAGGCCCGCAGCCTCCAGGCCATGCCCAAGCTGGTGAAGCTGTTCAACAGCCCCAACCAGGAGGTGCAGCGCCATGCCACGGGTGCCATGCGCAACCTCATCTACGACAACGCCGAGAACAAGCTGGCGCTGGTGGAGGAGAATGGCATCTACGAGCTCATGCGGACCCTGCGGGAGCCTGACGACGAGCTCCGCAAGAATGTCACAGGTTGGAGACGCTGGCAGGGGCGGGCAGGGGTCCTCCTCCCCTGGGGGTGGCACATGGTGCCCCCACCCCATGGGTAAAGCTGGTATGACACTTCACGGGGATGACTTCTTTCACATCGTTACCCACCCTGTCCTATGGCTGCTCCTGGCTGTGGGTGGTCGTTGTGAGCCCCCTGGGGAGGTGAATTGGGGTGGACGTGCTCTCCAGCCATTCCTGGGACTGAGGATCCCCCTCTGCGCAGGGATCCTGTGGAATCTCTCCTCCAGTGACAACCTGAAGGATCGCCTGGCCCGGGACACCCTGGAGCAGCTCACGGACCTGGTCCTGGTCCCCCTCTCTGGGCTGGGGGGTTCGGGTGTCATCCAGCAGAACCCCTCGGAGGCGGAGATCTTCTACAACTCCACAGGCTTCCTCAGGTACCCGCTCTGGGCCGCCTCCGGTCCTCCCGCTGTGGGTAAAGTTTTGGGTGGAGGAAGAGAGCCACCATCTGTGCTGTATACATAGGGAGCAAGGTCCCCAGGCCTCGTTTCTGGGGTCCCCATCCCTTGCAGCAGTTGTGCATCAAGGCAAAGCCTGGTCAGCCCCATGGGAGAGGTATTAGCTGCTCTCCCCGTGGTGGTGCCCAGTGGCAGGAGGAGGGGGGCCGTGGGGAAGCCCCTTCTTGCCGTGACGGACCTGCGTTCCCCGTGCAGGAATCTCAGCTCTGCCAGCCAGCAGACTCGGCAGAAGATGCGTGAGTGCCACGGGCTGGTGGACTCCATGATCCACTATGTGAACAGCTCCCTGGAAGTGGGCAAGTCAGAGGACAAGGTGAGCCCCGGGAGCTGGGTGCTGGGAGGGTTTGGGTGCCCTCAGATGGGGTGCTGCTCCCTCCCTCCTGGCAGCTGCCTGGCCGTCATGGTGCAAAGGTACATCTTGATGTGATGGTGGGAAAACCATCTGGCTCCGTCTGGGCTTACCGGGCACAGTGGGGCACCGTTGGTGTCATCGGGGTGACTCTGGCCACGGAGCCCCATGGGATCCCATTCCAGGGGATGTGCCAGCTGGAGATGCCCTGGCAGGCAGCCCAAGGGCTGACA
>NW_008823871.1:1058248-1061101 GCF_000699105.1 Pygoscelis adeliae | reverse complement strand
CCCATCTCCCCCCCCCCCCCAGAGCGTGGAGAACACCGTCTGCGTCCTGCGCAACCTCTCCTACCGCCTGTACGACGAAATGCCCCCGTCCTCCCTCCAGCGCCTGGAAGGCCACAGGAGGAACAACAGCGGCATGGTGACGGGGGAGCTGGTGGGCTGCTTCAGCCCCCAGAGCAAGAAAGCACGAGAGGTCAGTGGCTGGGAAGTGGTGGGCACCATGGCGGCCGTGTCACCTGGGGCGGGGTTGGCACTGGGAAGCAGCTGGCAGTGGAGGTGACGCTGGGGCGGAGGTGGACGCCGGCCTCGGCTGATGGGTGGGACACGCAGGTGAGCTCAGCCGAGGGTGAATCAGGTGTGTGGGGTGAATTAGGGTGCCAAACCCCCACTTTGCTATGCCATGGGACATGACGCAGCCGGGGTGACCTGCCAGGTCACTGCCAGCCTGGAGCTGCCCAACGCTTGAGGCCAGGCACGGGGGGAAAAGGGGACACCAGCAGTGGGGGATACTGCAGAGGGGACATCCCCTGTGAGTCTAACAGTGCTGCCCCTGTCCCCGCAGCACTACCTGAATGCGGACATCGTCACCTTCACCGAGGTCTCCAAGGACCCCAAGGGCATGGAGTGGCTCTGGAACCCACAGATTGTGGGCATCTACAACCGGCTGCTGCAGCGCTGCGAGCTCAACAAGCACACGACGGAGGCGGCCTCGGGCGCCCTGCAGAACATCACCGCCGGGGACCGCAGGGTGAGGGCGCGGGAGGGGAACGTCCGCTGGAGCTTGCCCTGTCTTGCCCGCTTGTCTCCACCACCTGGGCAGTCACAGCTGTGCCCGGGGAGGGGATGCACCTCCCTGTGGGCTGGTACCAGCCTTTCCTGGGTGGGGGACGTGACCATCACACTACTCACCACCCAGGCACGGGTCACCCGACCTGGTCCTGTTGAGCAAGAGGAGGAGGAGGAAGATGGGGTGGGAGGAGGAGGCAGCCGGTGGGTCCCTGGCAGGTGTCTCCAAGCGGGTGTTTGCCTTGGCAGTGGGCGGGCGTGCTGAGCCGGCTGGCCCTGGAGCAGGAGCGCATCCTGAACCCCGTGCTGGACCGCGTCCGCACCGCTGACCACCACCAAGCAGGAGCGCATCCTGACCCCCGTGCTGGACCGCGTCCGCACCGCTGACCACCACCAGCTGCGCTCCCTGACGGGGCTCATCCGCAACCTGTCCCGCCACGCCCGCAACAAGGACGAGATGTGTGAGTGCCGGGGAGGGACGGGCAGGGCCAGGGCTGTGGGGAGGAGCCCGACGGATGCCCTCCACCCTTTTCCTCCTTGGTCTGGCCTCCGGTTACCCCCAGCCATGTCTCAGCACCTTCCTGCCTGCTGCATCCCTCCTCGCAGCCGAGTGAGCGGTGGCCAGTCCATCCCCCATCCCCAGTAACCGAACACGTCCCCCCCTCTGCCTCCAACCCCACCATCTCACTTGGCTTTGCCCCTGTCCCCCAACCCCTCTCCCAGGTGCCAGGGAGTCTCAGCAGAGACTCCAGAGAGCAAAGGGCTTGAAGATGTCCCTGGTGCTGCCCCCCAGGTCCTTGGTTGGACCCTCTGTCCCCTCATTGCCCCTGGGAGGTTGCAGGGTTCCTCCCCAGGCTGCCGCATGTCCCCTGGCTGCGACCACCAGCCCTGATGTGATGCCTTTGCCCACCAGCGACCAAGGTGGTCAGCCACTTGGTCGAGAAGCTGCCGGGGAGCGTCGGGGACAAGGCGCCGCCCGCTGACGTCATCGTGAACATCATCGCGGTCCTCAACAACCTGGTGGTGGAGAGCCCCATGGCCGCTCGTGACATCGTTTACTTTGATGGTCTAAGGAAGCTCTTCTACATCAAGAAGAGAAGGGACAGGTGGGAGCTCCCTGTCCACTCTGCCATCCCAGCTCAGACCTGGGGTCCAGTCCTGCTCTCCCCTTCCTCCCCTGGTCCAGCGAGGTGGAAGAGGGTCACAACCCGTCTCCCTTCCCAAGGCTTGGTGTTGGGAGTCCCCAGACCAGCTCAGGGTGGCCTCGTGGCCACCTTCCAGCCCTTTGCCACCTCCTCAGGACACCCCACCACAGGGTTGCCCATCACTGCGACCACCTTCTTCCCATCTGGGTGCTTCTCACCTCTCCTGCCAGAAGCGCTTGCCACCCTGCCCATTGCGGTGGGCTCCAGCCTTTAGTCTTCTGCCTCTTCCCACCAGCACTAAGTCCTCAGCCCCTCTGGACCCTTCTGGGGTGGTATCCTTAGGCTGATGGGCACCCACCATCCCATGGCTAGTGGTATCCAAAGCTCATTGCATCCTGTCCCTGTCCCAGCTCGGACAACGAGAAGTCCTCCAGAGCAGCAGCCAGCCTTCTGGGCAACATGTGGCAATACACCAAGCTCCACCGGGACTTCAAGATGGTACGTACCAACCTCCGGTGCCTCCTCCAGCCGGTGGGATCCTGGGGTGGATCCTGAGGGTGGATCCTAAGGGAGTCAAGGCCAGGGGCTTCACCCCGGGAGGCCACGCCACCCAAATGCTTCCAGGCATATGGTGGGCCCCAACTCCATGCCTCCCCCTCCTGAAGGGGTAGGGATGTCCCCACAGCATCGTCCCTGTGGTGGCAGCTGCACCGGTGGGGTAAGGACAGCCACGTGCCCAACGTGGGGACAGTGTGGCCCTGTCAGTGCCAGAGCAGAGGGGGTTTGCGTTCACATTCCCACTGCCCAGCGAGGCGGGGGCAGGGGTGTCCTCGGGAAGGAAAGGTGATGGCGCTGGCGTCCCCCCGTGTGACGGGTGGCCTGTCTCCTTGCAGAAGGGGTACCGGAAGGAGGACTTCCTCGGCCT
>NW_008823871.1:1057071-1057451 GCF_000699105.1 Pygoscelis adeliae | reverse complement strand
AGAGCAGCCGCCGCTGCTCCTTCCTGGCTGCTCTGCTCAGGGCTGGGCCTGGCTGGTGCTGCATAAGCAGGAGTTGGGCAGGGCCAGCCGGCTTGTGTTTGCTGGGCAGCGTCTCCCCGCAGGGTGGGGAGGTGCCCTTGGTGCCCGGCGTGGCTGGCACAGGTGGGGCAGTGGGTCCAAAGCTCTCCCCGCCGCGGCGGCGGTCAGGCCGGGGTGTGCGGGTAGGCTTCAGGGTGGCTTTGGTCTGCCGGCGGGTTTGGGGCTGGGTGGGGAGACCCTGCGCTTGGGGGGGCATTGCGTGCCCTGTTTGGGAAATGAGGTAGAGTAGGTAGAGGGGTTGGGAGGGTGGGGGAGACCAGGCGGTGCTGCCGGGAAGGGCG
>NW_008823871.1:1056070-1056874 GCF_000699105.1 Pygoscelis adeliae | reverse complement strand
CCGCCACCGGGCGGCGGCGCGCTGGCGGGGAGGAGAGCACCCCACGGGACGCCGGCATGCGGGAGGGGAGGAGCGCACCCCACGGGACGCCGGCGTGTGGGAGAGCTCACCCTTGCGGTGCCACCTCACTCACCACGTCTGGTCGTTGCTCCGAGTCAGCATGGCGGGGGATGCTGGCACGGGGACGGGACACAGCACAGGGCTGCCTGCCCCGCTGCCCATGGGGGGGACAGACCCGCTGGTGGCACCTGCGTCCCCACAGATGGACGAGACCCACTCGGAGCAGCAGCATTTTATTGCCATGGGGGTTTCTGTGGGAGAGAGGGTGCTACAGCCGCTCCTGTCTGGCATTTCCCAGCCCCTGGGCCACTGGGACTGGGGCACGTTGCTTCTCAGAGAGCATCACCCATCCCACCGCTTGTCCGTCACGCAGGAAAAATGTCCCTGCCACCCACGGCGAGGGAGGGGGGCCCAGCACCCAAGGGTGCCCAGGCACTACGGGCAGGGGTGTCCCCTGGTGATGGTTTTCCACCACAGAGCGTGCTGCCAAAAGGAGCCAGCTCCTGTCTTTCCCACCGAGACCTTGGCTTTGGTCCCATCGTAAAGCCCGGGCTCCTCTGGCCGTGATCTGGGTCCGTGTGGCCCCGCAGGGAAGCGGGCCGTTGCCTTTGCCAGCCTGCGGCCCCGCTCAGATGTCATCTTCCGTCACCAGGCAGTAGAAGTCCGTGCGGGCGCCGTAGTTGCGCAATCCCAGGTCTGAGATGTTTAGCTCGGGTCTCTGGCTGTCCTGCTGCTGGGTGTCCT
>NW_008823871.1:1054685-1055674 GCF_000699105.1 Pygoscelis adeliae | reverse complement strand
CGCCTGTCATGGGAGGGCGAAGCAAAACCCAAAGGTGAGCTCTAGTGCACATCTGTCCCCCCCCAGGAGAAGAAGCTGTCCCCCGGGGGACAAGGACCTGTACCGAGGTCCCCATCTGGGTGGAGGTCTCCACTGCTGTCCAGGTAGCTGCTGTGCAGGATCAGCATGGGGTCCTTGTCCTCCTGCAGCTGGGTCTGCGGGTCCCCCACGGTGCCCTGGAAGGATACCTTGCGGGGCAGGGCCAGGCACAGCTCCTTCCAGAAGTCCGATGAAGGGGTCTGTGTGGAGCAGGGAGGAGATGAGCTGTGTTGGGACCACCGTGAAGCCAAGCCCGGCCCCGCACGGGGCTGGGGAAGGCTTTCTGAGGCTCGGCTCACTCTTCCCAGTGCTGGGAGCTCAGCCAAGGCGAGGGCTGTGCTCCCAGCATGGCAGCGTGCCCGCATGCCAGTGGAGAAACCGGCCCAACCTGCTGAAACGCTCCCGAGAGCTCCAGGTCCCAGCCTGGCCCTGAAATGGCCACAGCAGCCACGGGCCAAAGCTTCGCTCTGAAAGCTGAGGCTTCACGCCGGTGCCTCGGCTTGGGGGCACCCCGGCATGGCATGGGGCTCCTGATTGCGCAAGTTTGGGGAGCGAGCACCCAGATCTGGGGCTGTTGCTGTTGTTTTTTTTAAAATTGCCTCTAAAAGATGAGTGCCCGAACCTGCTTTTTAGGAGCACAGAAGCACAGGGAGCAGCCCTGGAGCATCATCGGGGAGGCTGACACAAAACGGGGTGCTTGGGGGTAGAAATGGGGGTGCTGGCGGGACGGGGTCCTGCTCGGTTCTCACCATGGAGCCAGCTCGCCACACCAGCAAGGTCACCGTGCTCCGGTGCTGCTTCAGCAGGCTGATGGCAGGGTGGGTGATCTCCCGGTACTGGCTCTCGAAGACGATGAAGATGGGTTTCTTGGAAAGCTCCAGCAGCCTCCAAAGCCCTTCCCTGTGAGACAG
>NW_008823871.1:1054225-1054665 GCF_000699105.1 Pygoscelis adeliae | reverse complement strand
GTGCCCCCCCGGCCCCTCTCCCTTGGGAGCAGGCAGGAGCCGCTCCTACCTGAAGCTGCTGTTGCACCACTCTTGCTCCAGGTACGCGACGGAGAGGACCACAATGAGACGCCGGCACCGGCTCACGTTCATGATCAGGTCGGCCGACGGCTCTGCAGACAGAGGGATTTCAAGCCCCCAGGTGCTGGTGTCGCCCCTCTGCCCGACCCCATGTGGGTCCGGTGCCTACCTGAGTTGGGCAGGATGGTTTGCTCGTCCAGGAAGAGCTTGTAGCCGTAGCGGTTTTCCAGCTGCGGCTTCACGATGAAGTGGACAAACTTTCGGTCATCCGGGGCAGTGGCGTGGGAGATGTAGGCGTCATACAGCTTCCCGTCTGGGGGGAGCCATGGGGAAAGGGGGGTTGTAACGCCGGGGAGGGCTCTGCTCATCGAAGCCCCTGG
>NW_008823871.1:1050967-1054143 GCF_000699105.1 Pygoscelis adeliae | reverse complement strand
CGGTTCCGGTACCAGAGGAGCGCACTTAGGCGGCATCGGACATAGAGCCCGGCCAGAAGCACCAGGAGTGCCAGGACCAGGAGGGCTGCCAGCACCGCAGGCAGGTGCCCTGCCGCCTCTGCAAGGACAGGGAAGGGCATGGTGAGTGTGGCTGGTGGGCCCTGGCCCAGGTTTTCTGGGTTTGGTGTAGGTTTGCGCCACGATACACTGCCCTAAGAGAGGCAGCGCTGATCCCCATGGGGCTGCCATTCCTGCCCTATGCAAGTGGGTCCTCCCTGGAGGTGTCCCTTCTCTGTCCCTGGCATGTCCCTACCCACTCGCCGCAGGGTGAAGGTGGCCGTGGCGTTGCTGACCCAGCAGGCAAACACCCCAAAGTCGGCATCATGCGTGAGGTTGAGCTGCAGGATGCTGGCGAGGAGCCACTCTGAGGCATTTTGGGCAAACCTGGGGGAGATAAGGCCACCATGGGTACGACATGCAGCAACCCGCCCCGACAGACAGACAGACGGATGGACATACCCCAGGGCAGGCTCCTTACCAGGCGGTGTCCTGGCTGCTCTCGCTGCCCAGCCACTGCCCATCTTTGGTCCAGACGGGGACAGGCTCGCAGCGCTCGGCGGCCACCCAGCGCACGGTGCAGTTCAGTGCTACCTGGCTCCCCAGCGCCAGCTCCAGTGTCTCGTTGGTGGCCGGGACGAGGATTTCGGGGGGCACGCTGCAAAGGTCTGGGGACACAGCGGGAAGAGGGTTTCAGATAGGAAAGCTGATCCAGCTCCTGGCTGGGCCGGCAACTGTCGTAGCCATCCCGGCTTCCCTGGAAAAACAAGCTCTGCCGCGGGGGTCTGGCAGAGAGCGGTGCTTGATGCTGTTTTGCAACAGGCTGAGCC
Organism: Pygoscelis adeliae; assembly: GCF_000699105.1. Lineage (NCBI taxonomy): Eukaryota > Metazoa > Chordata > Aves > Sphenisciformes > Spheniscidae > Pygoscelis > Pygoscelis adeliae. The sequence continues at coordinate 1,053,256 of NW_008823871.1, read as the reverse complement.
GGTTTTCGGTGCTGGGACAGACCCTTGCCCGCCCTACAAGGCAAAGCCGGAGCAGCAAGCCGGACCCCCTGCCATGCCTGCGAGCAAGGGGTCCTTCCCAGATAAAAACGGGTGAAAGTTTCGATTTTGCAGCCTCCCTGCCATGGTGTGCTCAGGCAATGTGCGGGGGAGCTGCCAGCACCACCAGCGGGCCACCCGTGACGGTAGGGCCCCTGTGGCACGGCGTCTTCCGGGGGGGCAAAGGCAACCTGCCACAGCCACAGGGCGGGCTGGGCCTGGAATAGATCCGAAACGGCTCCGTGAGTGCTGGCTGCTCCAGGACGGGCAGGCACACGGAGCGCCCCGGCGGTCCCCATCGCTCCCCACAGCGATTTGGGTCTGGGGGGCAGCGGGTGTCACTCTGGGGTAAAGCCAAAGCCGTGTCCCGGCCGCGGGTTGGTGGCCAGTGTGTCGCCTGCCCTCCCCACGCAGCACTGACTCGCAGCCTGGCTTTCCTGACCGTGAGTTTACAGGCGGGAGGTGATTAATGACCAACTCGGGGCTGCAAGATGTTAAAAATGTGGCTTCGTCTCAAACCAGAGGCCAGTGAGGGGAAACGAGCCATGGTCATAGCTCAACCACGGGGTGTGCAACTCTTCCCCATGAAACCACGGCGAGCTGCCCCCGCGGCTGCGTTTGGGGGGGGCTCTGCGGGACCGCCTTCATGCCACCAACACCTCGTCTTGGCTGCAGTGCTGCTTCCAGTCTGATGTGCCCATTGAAATTGCTAATTAAACAGCGGGGCGGTTTATTTATAGAAACACGGGCTTCCTATCTTTCCTATCTCGTGAGCTCTCATAGCGTGAAGCTAAGCAAAGTGGGTACAGCGCTCCCCTCGCATTAGGAGGCTCGGCACGTTGCTACCCTGTGGCTGTGCCCGGGGAGAGGCATAGCTGCATGACATGCCATGCAAGCGGGGAGCGCGAGGATGGTGCGGGGGGACTGGCCCCCGGCTGGCACCGTGCAATCGGTGGCAGTGCCGCTGCAAGAGCCCCGCGGGAAGAGGGGGCCCATGGAGGACACCCCGCGTCCCACCGATAAATCGCAGCGGTGCAGAGGGGCACCGGCAGCGAACGGCGAAGCAGAGCCCGGTGGCGGGGTCGGGCTCCCCCGTCCCCAAACACCTGCAGAGCCTCCGATGCGGGCGGTGTGTCCGCTGGGGCCGATGTGGGAATAACAAGGACATCACGTTGCTGGTGTTTCTGCACGGCAGCATGACCGTAAACACATCCAGCGTGACTGCTGGGGCCAGGAGGGATAAAAATCTCTCTCAGCTGCCTCTTTGCCCCAGAGCTTCATCGTGCTCGGTTGCAAACTGGTTTTGGGTAACAGCAGGGCTGCTGAGGCTGGGCTTACACCTGGAGGAACCGTGTCTCTCTGCTGCTGGTGTGAAACGGGAAGGGGGGGAGGTCTGCAGCAGTGCTCTGCCGTGAACAGCAATGGAGGCACATTGCTTCCCTTTGGCACAGCAGCCCTGGCGCCGGGCATGGGGTGAAACTGTGGGTCAAGGTACGTGGGGGACACTTATAACATGTTCAGCTTGAGCAGCTGGAAAGCGATTTATACCCAAAGTATTAGCTGGGTTTCTCCGTGGCCAGGGACGGAAGAGCAAGAGATGGAGATGAGCCAGCCCACCCGGCTTTCGCACGGGGAAGGGGACGGGAGATGCTACACCAGGGTGGCGTGGGGCTTTCTCTGCCTGATGGGGATGCTCTGGCTCTGCTTGGTCCTGCCCAGATGGGTCGCTCGTAAATCATTTCACTCTGGTGGTTGGAAATAAGGAAGCCCCAACAAGATGCAGACTGGCTGGAGAGCTCAGAGAGGCCCTAAACGCCTCCCCAGCCCCACGGAGAGGCGCAGCCAGCCAGGGCCCCTTTGCTCTGGGGCATGAAATGGCGACGGATGCCCAAAGGGCAGCTGGGTGTCAGGGCTGCTGCCTGCGAGGGAGGGAGGAGCACAGGTTAACGGGCAGCAGCATGCTCCCATTTCCTACGTCTTGGGGCTGGGGACACCCCGGTTTTGCAGCGCTCCGAGCACGGCAGAGGACCGTGCGGATGCAGTGCGGTGGTAGGCGATGGTTGGGCTGCAGCATTCCCCCCCCCGGAGCACGGCCACGGGGAAAGCAAGGTGGGCAGGGAGGCACTGTGGCGGGGGAGCTGCAGGTCTGCGTGCGCCGGGGGAGCAAGCGGGGCCAGAGAACCGGAGGAGGGCAGGAGGGCTTCCAGGGAGAGGGCGGAAGCCTGCTGAGCC
>NW_008823871.1:1049551-1049941 GCF_000699105.1 Pygoscelis adeliae | reverse complement strand
AGCCGGTGATCACTTGTAATAATTACCACGGAGGTGATTAGAGCCCTGGCATGCCCCAGGCACGGGCTGCATTCATAGCGGCGGCAACGCCTGGCGCTGCAACCAGCCTCGGCCAGCGTAAGAGAAACACCAACCTGACCCGCAACCGCAGAGCGGCAAAAACATCGGCCAGCACGTGCTTTGGGGCCAAAAAGGGAATAGAAGAGGCGATTTTCCTCCTGCAAGGCCCCAGCTCAAGCGGGATTTGAGGCTCGGGGATGGTGCCTGGCACCTTTGCCAGGCTCGTCAGCGGCGGCTTTCGCACCTCCGCACTGAGGCTGGAGTGGGGGGACAGGGCAGGAAGGGCTCCTTCAGCCTTCCACAGTCCCCGACTTGGGAAAAAAATGGTTT
>NW_008823871.1:1043897-1048910 GCF_000699105.1 Pygoscelis adeliae | reverse complement strand
CACGCCGGGGAGCTGCCGGGCTTCGCCCCGGGCGTGGAAACGGGGGGCGCCGGGGGCTGAATAACGCCGGGTCAGCGCGGCGTCGGGGCCTCTCCCACCCCCTGAGGGAAAGGCTTGGGGGCGAGGGAGACAAGCGCTGGCGAAGTGCGCTTGGGCTCCTGGTGTTCGTCTCGTTCGGGCCTCTTGTCCCTGGGTGAAGTGTACATATGTGTTTTTTTATAGGTGTACAAACACACACAGAGGTGCAGGTCACGGGTGGGTGTGTGGGCCTGTTCACAGGGAGAAACATCCTCCGCTCCGAATCCTTATTGGTTATTACGTAAAATATTGGTGCTGTTGGCCTGTTGCGGGGGGGAGAAGGGGTAGAGGGAACCCCGCTGGAGGGCTGGTGCTCTGGGAATGGCCCCTTGGTCCTGTGCCCTCCAGCGAGGCAGCTGTGTGCATGTTCAGGGTAGCAGCCATGTAAGCAGCTCTTTCGGGGAGGGCTTCTCTGCCGTCCGCGATACGGCCGTCACTTCGATGCACGGGCTGCGAAAGCCAGCGTAAACCAGTTGGCTTTGTGGGATGATGAAGGATCCCAAGGAACAAGCCCAGGTCCTGGGGATGGCAAGGGCGTGACGAGGCTTGGTAGCAAACTGGGAGCTGATAAACCCTTTCTTGTCCATCAGAGTTATTCCTGTGGGTAGCAGGAAGGAGCGGAGGCGGTCTTGGTCGCGGTGGCAAAAGGACAAAACGAGCCGTAGGGCTGAGATCACGGCTCATTTCAGTTCCCTGCCAGACAGTGGCTTTCCAGACCCTTGGGAGTGAAGTTTCGAGGCTGAGTTAACCCCGGTGCCTTTCTCTGCGGTACTGACGCAGGCACGTCACCTGCAGAAGAGTCCCCTGCTGTCTGCGGCTGGCCTCAGCCACGGGGCACAGCCCCTGCGGACCCAGCACCTCCTGGAAGTGCCTGTGGCGGGACCCCCGGGGGACTCTGACAGCGTTACGGCTTCAGCAGCGAAACAGCTGCGACCCTGCCCTGTGCGTCGACAGAGCTGTGTCCTGCCAGGGGGGCAGTGGCTGGGGTCAACGTGTCTGGGGAAGGAGGCGGCTCTCCCCCGGCTTTGCATCTGAATCCCCTGTCAAAATCCTCTAGAGCTGAGGCTGTCGCCTTCGGACCCTGCGCCACGCCGGGGCTCGTGGCCCCGTCCTGCCTGCTGCTGCACCCCAGCCCGAGGTGAGCAGACGCTGCCGGGGCACGAATGGCTCCCTGCAAACCAGCAGGTGAATGAAAATTACTGTGTAGTGTGAGCTTGCTAATAGCCAATTCTTGATACATTTAACAGCTTGAAGCTAATGAAATTTAAGCTACTTAGAGCTGCCAGGCGACTGTGTTCCAAGGCCATCGATACAATATGAAACCAGGGTTCGCTTCCAAGTTCCAGAAACTAGAGTATTGCTAGAGGATGAGGTGCCACCTAGTAACAGACCTTTAATCACAATCACTGCTCCACTCCGAGGAGGCACAGCGGGTGCTGGCTTTTTGCTCTTAAATCGGGGCTGAGGACTCTCCAGGTGCATGGCTGCTCTGATCTTTCAAGCGAGCTGAAAGCGATGTGGGCTCTTGCGACACGTGCAGTGCTCGCGGCGCTTTATACAGCAAGAACCGATTTCGTCACGGGAAGGAGCATCACTGCCCAGACTTCTTACAGCGGCACGGCTCTAGCCACAGCAGGGGCTTGGGCCAGTCTGACTTTTAATTACAGAACAAGACAAATCAGCCCTAATGAAATAGTTGTTCCTCACCTGTGGTGCTCGTGTTTGCTTATCTGCGTCTTTCTGAGTTCGTGGGGTGGCTGTCACAGCTGTTACATGTGCACACACACACGTTCACGCTGTGGCACCCTTGTAGGTCCCACGTTTCATTCAGTTTATCCCCACAATTCACCTCCAGCACAGGGAGGCAGCTATTGCCATTTTATAGAGGGGATGAAAGGGTGGAGCTTGAGGTTAAACTTACAAACCCGTTAAAAGTTTCCAGTTCTTATAAAGAAAAAATACTCTAACGCTTTGAAACGCTCTAGTGGATTTGCCCTGGAGTTTACAAGGAGCATAAAAAAGCTGGAAACCGAGCTGTGGTCACCTGTCCCGTGCTACTGCCTTCCTCATTAACTGAAATTAGGAAAAATTAAGAGAAAAGCTTTTTGCCCGTACATTTGCAAACCCAGCTCGGCGAGGCTGCATGGGCCTGACGTAAGGTGTGGGGAATCTCACGGGGCACCAAAGGGCTGTTTCGATGCCGAGTGAAGAGTCAAGAGTGAAGCGTTTGAGGGCACGTTATCATTCCTGGGCAGCAATGAACAAAGACTTTGTTCCTTAAGCACAAATAACTCTGCCTCAAGTCAGTAAATGAATCGCTAAAGGTAGACCCGGCAGAGAGCAAAGCTAAGAGGCCGGGAATGCGCATGTATTAGACAAGTCGCAGTGCTGGCTGCGACACCAGTCCAGCCGTGGGATGTAACCCCTGCTCTCTGCTGCAGGCAAAACCCCCCTTCTGTCTGCAGTTGCAGGGAGAAGGGGGTGGCCCCAGCCAGCACTGGAGGGCTGTAAGGGAAGAGGTGGAGAAATATCAGGCCGGCGGGGCTCGGGTTTAGGCTAGCAGGTCGTGTTTAGGAGCAAGAGATAACCCTTGCTAGCCCCATCACTCAGGATTTTCTGCGTAGCTCAGTATTTCTGTTATCCCAGCACATTTAACAGGTTGTTTTCCCACTGTGCACGGCCAAAGTGCCAACTTCTTTTAAGTGTCTCACCAGCCAGCACCCATACTCAGCCCCAGCTACGGGCTACGCACAGACGCTTCAGCTCCAGCCTTTTTTTGATCATCCACGTTAAGACAAAAAAAAGGTTTGGGGGGACAATTTCTTTGGGTGATGTGGACGGCAAAGGAGGGAGGCAGGAATGATACCAGTGTGAATACAGTGACTCAACGGCAGCTGAAGATCTGGCCTTTTGTGTCCGCGCGGGTGTTACGTTTATTTACCATTTTGCTCGTGGTAGTTGAGCCAGGCACAACTGTCGGGCGTGCTTGGGGCAGATGCAGAGGCTCGGCAGAGCCCGGAGCAAAACACAGTCAGGCTAACGACTGCATCTTTCCAACGTCCGTGAAAACACGGGTTGGAGCTGTAGCCACGCGGTAGTCATGCCGAGAGGAGGATGGTGCTGGCTGTGGTGAAAGAGGAAGGACTCAAGTTTCTCGGCGGTGCAAGAGCAGGGAGGTCACTGAAGGCAAAGGAAAAAGGGGCCGAAGTGCAAAAAAAGAGCTGGAGAGGGAACCTGGAACAAGGGAACTGGCTTCTCCTGTGACGCCAAGTTGCACGTTAAGGCCATGATTGACGAGGAAGCAAGGTCACCTCCTGCAGACCAGCATCGCACTCGCCCGACGGCGGCTGGATGCTGCACCGCGGTTTGTCCGTAGTGCCAAAGCTCTTCCCCAGCGTGCTGGGAAGGCACCATCCCCGGCTCTGCCGTGGCTTCCTTCCTCCTCACGGCCGTGCAAGTCGGAAAGCATCCTGCTCCTGCAAAGCCACCGTCGCGTTGTCGCTTCCCAGTTCAAGTCCAAGCTCGGTCACAGCCAGTGCACGTGGCCCGTCTCCGCAGGCGGTGCTGCGGCGGTTCCTCCCGTGCCCGTGGCACTGCCAGGCTGGGGGGGGAGCTCAAGCCCGTGTTTCTCATTCTCCTCAGTGAGCAGTGGCTGGACCTCGGTGGAGTACTCCATCATGCTGGGGGAGAAAGGAGAGGGGCGTTGTGGAAGGGAACTGTCCGAATCGGGAAGCAATAGGGAGGTGTGGAAAAATATTTAGAGTGGGAACAGGGCCTTTTGCCAAAAATAAATGGAGAAGGAATGACACGCTGTTTGTGGAAAATCCCTGTTCGTGGGAAATCCCTCTGTCAACGGGAAGCCAGAGCCTGAAAGCTGAACTGTGGCAGCGTGGTGCTTCCTGAGCTCCGCTCGCCTCTGCTCTCTCCTGGATTTTGGGGTGGCAGCTGGGATGGGGTGGCAGCTGGGACAAGGTGGCCGTGAAGAGGGGCAGGCTGAGCCCTCCTCCAAAGCGGGGCTCAGTCCATGAAGGACAGCAGCACCAGGGCAGCCCAGCCTATGGCTCTCAGCTACATTGGTTCTGTTTCCAGCTGAAATACTTAATATTTTTTTTTAAACAGAGTTTAAATGGAAAATTTGGGCAAAATTGCTCCTTGTTTTCACTTGGAGCTTTTCTTTTTCTGAAGGAAAAGCCAAAGCCAAGCAGACCCTTCCACTGGTGAGCTCTAGTATTGAATTGCCTCAGGTGGGACTCATTTCACTGGCCTTGAGTGCCTAAAAGCCAGGCACCTGGGCTAGTGAGTGAGGCCACAGGCGTGGAGTGAGATGGATCCTCATTTATGGGTGATGCAGCTCATCTTAAAAAGAACATTTTCTGCTGTAGGTCCTAGGTAGTAGAGGCTGGGCTGAAAGCTGGGGGAGAAGCTACCCTGAAAAGGGTGATGGAGGAGCTGCCCTGAGGACAGGAGCTCACAGCCCCACCTTCTCCATGCCTGCGGTGGTGAGTGTCAGCCTGATCGTGGGGCTGTGGAGCGGATGGATCCTGCAGCCAGGCAGGTCTCCTGCTGGAGGCTGTGCCATCTCTGAGCACAGCAGCCCCTGGCACCTTCTGGGGCATCACCCACCTCAGTTCTTCATGAAGGTTGCTGTGTTTTCTGTCCAGAAGCTGATTCTTAACCAACTGAGGGACGTCAGGGACGTACCAGGCTGCAATCAGTTTGACGCACAGAGCCACGTGCTGCAGAAGGCAAAGGGAGCCGGCTGTGGGCATTGAGGAGCTCCCCGGGCCGGTTAATGGGCCTGTGCGAGTGGCACGGACACAGCCTGTTTCCCCCTGCTGCCGTCCCTCCGATGGCCCCAGCCTCCTCCTGCCTCTCCAGGTCCTTACCTCAAAGAGGATGAGGAAGGCAAGCCGGGCTGCGAAGATGTGCCAGAAC
>NW_008823871.1:1041084-1043870 GCF_000699105.1 Pygoscelis adeliae | reverse complement strand
CGGCATTCCGGTAATCCCGGTACCTGCAGCAGAGCCCTGTCGGTGCCAGCCCAGGTTCCCCCTGCACCAGGCATCGTGCCCTGCCTCAGATCCCTCCGTCGGGGTCCGAGAGGAGCCCCGGCAGCTTCCTCCACGTGGCTGTCTCCAAGCCCTGCTCTACCACCTGCCCGTTCCCCGGCCGCAGGCTGGATGTCACCGTGAGGGGCTCGGAACGGGGAATGCTACTGAGCAATGGCCACGGGCTGCTGTTACCTGCACTCCTTGATCTCGTCCCTGACGAAGTCCGGCTGCATTTTGGGCACGTTTGTGTACGGCTCGAAGTCCTGAATGCGGAAGATGGAGAGGCTGTGGTTGATGTAGCCGGTCGAGCAGCTGCAGGTGGGGGAAAGATCGTGTCTGCACACATTGGCCCGGCGGTGAAGTGGGGCGCTCCTGGTTCACGGCTATGCTGGGGGGTTGTGGCATGCCCTAACCGAAAACTGCAGCTCTTGTGTCTTCTAGGGGACTCAAAGGCCTCTGATTGCTACAAAGCCTGCCTGCCTGCAGCTTTCATTTCTACGGTTTCCCTGGTGTGTGGATTCTCAGGTGACTAGTAGTATGGTTGAGCACAGACTGTAGCCTCCCATTTTGGGGAAGCTAGCACCCATCTGGGGCTCTCCCTCCCCTCCATAGCTACCCATTTTCACAAAGCCTGGGGGAAATGAATGTCTCTGAGACTTCTGTCCAGTTTGACTGAACTCGGCCAGTGAGCCAAGGCTTGGAGGAAAAGGGGGGAGGGCAGGAGAGAGAGCATGGGCAGGCACCCAGGTAGTCCTGCAGCTCTCCAACATTACATGGTGCTCTTTCCATTCAGGGGTACCAGTGTACCCACCACGGGGATGACGTGAGTGGAAGGCTGGCTGGGATGCTGAAGATAGTGCCATCAGGAAAACCCTCCCCTGCTCCCCTTTCCCTCCACCCTGCTCTGGGGGACTGCTCAGCTGCCTCGTGCTTCTGCACTGGTGGCACTCAGGCAGGCAGGGCTGTGAGCAGCCAACTGGTAGCACTCACTCCACACCAGTGTTGTTTTCCGTCATGCAGGGGCTGTACATGTACTTGTAGACCTGCATGGGAATGAAGTCAGACGTGATGGCGATCACCAGTCCATTCCCAATGACAGCCAGGATGCCGATGGCCTCCAGGACATGCAGCCAGATGCCTGCGGGAGAGGAGTGGTCAGTGAGGCCCCTCTGACAGCTCACTGCTGCTGTTCAAGGGTTGCAGACCAAGCCCCAGCTCGTCCTGAGGTTTGGCATGGCCAGAAGAGGTCAAGGAAGGAGGCCTCCAAGCTGCCCCTCAGCCTCTGCAGGGTCTGAAATTGCTTTTCCTTCCCCAACCCACAGCTCTCCCTGTGCTCTCCTACCTCCGCGGTGAAGTGATACCAGTCCCTGGCAAAGGGATGCTCACACTGGGGAAAGGGCTTAACGCTGCCACCGTTTGCACAAGCAGCAGTGCTGGAAGGAGGGTGCTCCTCGGGCCCCATCTCACCGATGTCATTGGCCTTCCTGGGCACCATGCGCCGGCAGAGCCGCATCATCTTGATGGCATCCAGGCGGATCTCGAAGAGGTTGTTGCAGAACGCCAGCAGCGGGGCGAGGGGAAAGGCAGCGACGAAAATGGTAGTGAAGCTGTACTGGATTACTGCGGAGGGGGAAAATGCCGGGTGCTGGTGTGAAGCCACCACAGAGGGGACATCCCACGGGGTCCTGACTGCTGTCTGGGTTTGTCCTGCTTTGTGGCTTGTGTCAGTGGGCTTTGCAGGGCTGAAAGGGGGAGACAGACCTGTCTTGGGGACCCCACACCTCCACAGGGGACACCCACCTCTCACAAGGCTGTTGGAGAGGGGGATCTGTGGGGACCCCACAGGGCACTGGTGGAGCCAGCCAGGCAGAGGGACCGCCCTGGGGTTACAGCCATCACCTTGACACTCCTGGGAGGAGAGGAAGGTCTGAGGCAGGGCCCCAAGGCCAGCACAGTTGCCTGCTCTCCCTTGTTTTGGGAATGATCTCCTTGGTGTGCCAGAGCTCTTGGAGCAGAGCTGGGCATGGAGCTGGGTCTCGGAGCTCTCCCTTGCCTACATATCGGCTCCCCAGCATCAGGCTCTCTCCAGCCAAGGAGAGCATGTGGCTCTACACCCAGCATCCCTCCTCACTTGACCCCCTGCCCTACATACCCATCTCCAAGAACTCATCAAACAAGCTGAAGATGTTGACCTCGTTGAGTTGATAGTTGCTCAGCCACTGCCTTTTGCAGGGGTCCTCGGCCTCTTCCTCCTCTCCTAAGATCATGCGTCTCTTCTTGGGGCGCTGCTGCTTCTTGCGTAGCTTGTGGGCTATCCAGCTGCAAGGGGAGGAAGCAATTTGTACGGCTGCCTGCAGAGGACAGTAGGGCTGAACTGCTGCCAGTGACAGCCCTGGAGACCTGAGGAAGGGAAAGGAGGAAATCTTGGCCCAAAGACCAGGGTTACTCTCTGTAAGAGCTGGGAAGCTGTCCTGAATGTGCAGGAGCACCAGCGAGCACTCCGAGGGCTGGAGGAAAGCTTACGGGACGAGATACTCCATCACGTTGCTGATGGTCTGCTTGAGCAGCATAATGATGGCCATCTGGATGAAGAGGTCAGTGATGCAGCCGCTGGGGTGGCACTGTGAAGGGATGAGAGGAGAGGACTTGTGCCCTGCAAGCAGGGCGGCCTGGCCCGAGGGGCTGTTTGGCCAAGGCAGGTACTATAGGAGGAAGCTGAGATTCCC
>NW_008823871.1:1037182-1040884 GCF_000699105.1 Pygoscelis adeliae | reverse complement strand
TTGTGGTGTGGGGTCAGAGAGCTTCATGGCAAGTCCCTCACCTCCTCCAGCCTCCACTTGCCAGCAATGCGTACGTAGTTCCCCGGGTGGCCGTTGATCCTGAGCAAGGAAGCAAGAACAACAATATCTGTTGAGCCCCACTGCTGACCCCATTGGATGAACATCCAGGTGCAGGATGGAAGGCATCATCCTCTGGGCACTGGTGGAGAGGCAAGGGGCTTCCCCCACCCACCATCCCCACGGGGAAAAGTCATGGCCCTCCCGAGGTCCCAAATGGGGTCCCTGTGCCTGGCAGGGAGGGTAGAGGGACTGGGCTCTCCCTAGACCCTGGGGAAAGTTGGGGATGTATGCCCCAAACCCGGGCTCCCCTCTGCTCCCCCCGCCGGGGCCCGCAGCCACCACTCACCTTCCCAGGAAAAAGGCGATGTAGATGAGCGAAGAGAAGTTTGTGAAGAACTGGAAGGTGAAGATCTTCACGGTGAAGTTGTTCTCACGCTGGGAGAAGGTCCGTGGTTTCTCTGGGGAAGGGAGCAAGGCCCAGGGGCTTGGTCACAGAGCGGTGGGACCTTGCCCTGCTCCCCCTCGGATGCCACAGCAGCTCTTCGAAGGTTGGAAGGGTGTCTCTGCCCCTCGTGGAGCCTTCCCTGCCCTTCACCTGAGCCCTTTGGTGGAGCTGAGCCCAGATAAGCAGGGAGGTCCCTCAGAGCCATGAGCTGGGGGAGAAGGGGCCCTTCAGCTGGGAGGAAAACCATGTTGTGAGCTCTCCTGCAGCTGTGGTGGCTTCCTGCTCATGCCGGGTCTCAGCCCTGTAGGGTGACTGCCCCTCCAAAGTGTAATGTGGCTGTGGGACAGCCAGCTGGCAGCATGTGGGCCACAGCTGAGCTTGTGTGTTGGAGGGCTGCTGTCCTCCCACAGGGACCTGCATGGCAAGAGCTGCCCGGTAGATGCTTTGTGATGGTGCAGGAAGGGAAGGGGCCAGGAGCCTGGCTGCATTTGGGGACCAAGGGGGTGCTGCGCTGCAGTCCCTGGGTACTGCTGGGCAGCTCGGTGCTGCGGTGTGCCGGTGGGAGACAGCCCCTAGTTTCCCTTACCTAGGTCACAGAGGTAGAGGGCCACACGCCTGTTGACCTGCAGGAGAGAGGTATAAAATGAGAGGGGGGGGTTGATGGTGGAAAAGCAAGGAGAAGACCCGCTGCCTGCCCCGTGTCTCACTCCGCACCTTGGTCATGATGACAATGGTGATGTAGTGCAGTACGGCCCCCGTCATCACCGCTATCGTGTTGGCCTGCTCGCGGAGGAACGCGAAGTTGCTCTGGGTGAAGAGAGCCATTGCTATCACCCGGTAAATGACGAGTGCGTGGGCAATGCCGATCAGCACAGCAATCTGTGGAGGAGGGCAACAGGGTGGTGAGACGCTGTGCACGGAGGGCACATGCTCCATCCTGCCTGAGGACCACCAGCCCTTCAAACCCTGGCTCCCTTCACCAGAGCTCATCTGGACGTGGCCTCAAATGGAAGCCAGTGCTCTTCAGTTAAGGATGAGAGGTTCATAAGGTGGATGTCTCCACCTGAACTACTCATCTAGACTCTCTCCATTGGCCCAGGGGAAGAAATGAGGGCATCAAGGGTTTGCCTTCTCCTACCCTCTGTGCTACTGCCTTGATCCTCGCTGCCTTCCACTGCAAGAGCAGAGCCTTCAGCCCAGATCCCCAAAGGGTAGTTGGCCTCTCCCATCAGCACAGCGAGGTGTGAGCATAGGGAGGCCCCTGGATACTTGTGATGGGCACGGACCTGCCCTAACAACCTGGTTTCTGCCTTTGCTCCAGCAATAGGACACTCTGAGGTACTGTTCTTGCGGCGGAGTAGGGAGGGAAGGAGAAAAGCCCATGTGCCCTTAAACCAGGTCTTCCTATGTTCACCCCGGCACGTACCATCAACAGAACCAAGAGGAGTATGATGGTGCTGCGGAAGTAGGAGTGCTGGTACTGCTGGGGTTCGTGCTGCAAATTATTGATCAGCTCCATAGCCAGCTCCTCCTTTAAAAAAAAAAAAGGGGGGGAAAGAAAGGATCCAGCAGAACGGTGCCCAGGTAGTGGAAAGTCCAGGAGTCATTGTGTTAATGGACATCTGGGATGAGCAGCACCAGAGAAGGACAGGGATGAACACCCAACCCACAACAGCGTGGCCAATCCTGATTGAGTTCAAGCCCTTGTGCAGGTGGAGAGGTGACTAGCAATGCAGAGAGGTAGCTAGCATCTACTTAACTCTCTGGAGGGCTCTGTCTCTCCCAGGACTCTCCCAGGACAGTCAGATGTTGGCTTTGCTGTTTGTTTAAGTGTCTCCATTAGATGTTTACATCTACAGAGAATCAAGCTGGGCAAGGGGGGGTCCCTGTGTCTTTTCTGTAGGTCCAGCTGACTACTGCCCTGAAAAGGGAAGCACTAAGCAGGAAAGATGGCATCCTCACCTCTTCCTCATCCCACCTGTACAGGTCCCAGTTGGTGACCACGGTGGCTCTCTGCCTCTTCCACAGCTCCAGGAACACAGTGGCTGTGGGGGAAATGAGAGAAAGCTGTGGCACTTGGGGACGGCTCTGGAGACGAGTGGGATGGATAGTCATGTTACCATCCAACCTGATGGCAAATCAGCCCAGTCTGCCCTTGGCCCATGAAGAACAGGCAGCCACCTCTGCATCTCAGCTACCAGGAAGGACCCTGGACATGCAGCAATGAGTGCTCAGCCCCACGCAGGGGTGGGGATGGAGGTGTGCAGGTGAGTTTTCACTGGGAGTCAGGCCAGCTCTAGTGTCTGTAGGGGATTTGGCATAAACCAGAGTAAGCACCAGGGCTGTTCTGCTGTGGTGGCCATGTTTACATGGCACCAGCCAGACACATTATTCTGGGTTAACGAAAAATACACCCTTCAAATGGAATAGGTATCCTGGACTGCACCCCAGCATGGCTACACCTCTGCAAATCCATTTACAACCACCCCTTCTGTTAGTCTGGATTGACCTTCCTGAGCTTGTCCCTGTGTAAGCCAGCCCACAGCAACACGCAAGACCATGTCCATGACCTGCTCAGACCATGGTCTCACAGGTGAAATGCCCAGCCCACATCTGCCGTGGTGTTTGTAACTGAAAGGGCTGTAGTAAAGCCAAATGAGATGTGTAGCTAATATGGTGATGGGATCACATCAGCTCAGAGCCCAGTGGTCTGCCGTGCTTATTCCACAGCAGCTAAGAGATTATGTGGCAATCTGGGAAGGTTAATGAAGGATCTGGCGGTCCCTCCTTTCTGCAGCTGCAACTACTTACAGGTAGCTGCTAGAAAAGCCCAGCTGGAGAGGTTGGTGGGTGCTTTGCAGGAGGTTGTGGTGGGTGAATGGGTAAAAGCGCTCAGGCAGGACAGGTAAGGAGCATTTGGGGAGCTGAAGGAAATTGCTGGGGTGATTTTGTCCCTTGCCTTGTCTGGAAGGGGACCTGATGGCCCTGGAAGTGGAGGAGATAAGGATTAAAAAGCCCCTGAATGGTGAAGCTGTGTTGGTGTCCTGTTTTCTTCCACCTACTCTCCCCCTATGTCACAGTGGGCTGCTCTCTCTTCCAAGCTGTGTGTGCTTGGCACCAAGATGTTGACACCTACCCCAGATTGCCATGAACATGGCAAACAAAACTGTCCCCTCGTTGTCAATCATGTGGGTGAC